>NC_081365.1:25759561-25949561 GCF_030684315.1 Stegostoma tigrinum | reverse complement strand
GTCCCTGTCCCATCCCCAATCCCAGCCCCAGCCGCAGTCTCAGCCCTAACCCCAGCCCCAACCCAAGTCCCAGCCCCAGTCCCAGTCCCAGTCCCAGCCCCAACCCCAGCCCCAGCCCCAGCCAAAGTCTCAGCCCTAACCCCAGCCCCAACCCAAGTCCCAGTCCCAGTCCCAGTCCCAGTCCCAGTCCCAATCCCAGTCCCAGCCCCAGCCCCAGCCCCAGTCCCAGTCCTAGTCCGAACCCCAACCCTAGCCCCAAGCCCAGCCCTAACACCAGTCCCAGTCCCAGTCCCAGTCCCAATCCCAGACCCAGTCCCAGCCACAACCTCAGCCCCAAACTCAGTCCCAGTCCCAGTCCCAGTCGCAACCACAGTCCCAGTCCCAGTCCCAGTCCCAGTCGCAGCCCCAGCCCCAGCCCCAGCCCCAGCCCCAGCTCCAGTCGCAGCCCCAACCCTAGTCCCAGTCCCAGTCCCAGCCCCAACCCCAACCCTAGTCCCTGTCCCTGTCCCAGTCCCAGTCCCAGACCCAACCACAGCCCCAGCCCCAGACTCAGCCACAACCCCAGCCCCAACCCGAGTCCTAGTCCCAGTCCCAATCCCAGTCCCAGTCCCAGTCCCAGTCCCAGTCCCAGTCCCAGCCACAACCTCAGCCCCAGTCCCAGTACCAGCCCCAGTCGCAGCTCCAACCCAGCCCCAGTCCCAGCCCCAGTTGCAACCCAACACCAGTCCCAGTCCCAGTCCCAGTCCCAGTCCCAGTCCCATTCCCAGTCTCAGTCCCAGTCCAAGCCCCAACCTCAGCCCCAGTCCCAGTCCCAGTCCAAACCCCAACGCCAGTCCCAGTCCCAGTCCCATCCCCAATCCCAGCCCCAGTCCCAGTCCCAGTCACAGCACCAACCCCAGCCCCATCCACAGTCTCAGCCCTAACCCCAGCCCCAACCCAAGTCCCAGTCCCAGTCCCAGTCCCAATCCCAGTCCCAGTCCCAGCCCCAGCCCCAGTCCCAGTCCTAGTCCCAACCCCAACCCTAGCCCCAACCTCAGCCCCAACCTCAGTCCCAGTCCCAGCCCCAGTCCCAACCACAGTCCCAGTCCCAGTCCCATTCCCAGTCGCAGCCCTAGCCCCAGCCCCAGCCCCAGCCCCAGCCCCAGCTCCAGTCGCAGCCCCAACCCTAGTCCCAGTCCCAGTCCCAGTCCCAGCCCCAATCCCAACCCTAGTCCCTGTCCCTGTCCCAGTCCCAATCCAAGTCAAAGTCCCAGTCCCAGTCCCAGCCCCAACCTCAGCCCCAGACCCAGTCCCAGTCCCAGTCCCAACCACAGGCCCAGCCCCAACCCGAGTCCCAGTCCCAGTCCCAATCCCAATCCCAGTCCCAGCCACAACCTCAGCCCCAATCCCAGTACCAGCCCCAGTCGCAGCTCCAACCCAGCCCCAGTCCCAGCCCCAGTCGCAGCCCAACACCAGTCCCAGTCCCAGTCCCAGTCCCAGCCCCAACCCCAGCCCTAACCCCAGCCCCAGTCGCAGTCCCAGCCGCAGCCCCAGCCCCAGCTCCAGTCGCAGCCCCAACCCTAGTCCCAGTCCCAGTCCCAGTCCCAATCCCAGTCCCAGTCCCAGTCCCAGTCCCAGCCCCAACCTCAGCCCCAGACCCAGCCCCAGCCCCAACCCCAGCCCCAACCCCAGCCCCAGTCCCAGTCCAAGTCCCAGTGCCAGCTGCAGCTGCAGTCCCAGTCCCAGCCCCAGCCCCAGTCCCAGACCCAGCTGCAGCCCCAGTCCCAGGACCAAATCCAACCCAAGCCCCAGTCCCAGTCCCAGCCCCAACCCTAGCCCCAGCCCCAACCCCAGTCTCAGCCCCAGTCCCAGGACCAACTCCAACCCCAGCCCCAGTCCCAGTCCCAGGCCCAACCCCAGCCTCAGCCCCAGCCCCAGTCTCAGCCCCAGCCCCAAACCCAGCCCCAGTCTCAGCCCCAACTCTAGCCCCAACCCTAGCCCCAGCCCCAGTCCCTATCCCAGCCCCAGTCCCATCTCCAGTCCCAGTTCCAGTCCCAGTCCCAGTCCCATCCCCAATCCCAACCCCAGTCCCAGTCCCAGTCCCAGTCCCATCCCCAGTCCCAGTCCCAGTCCCAGTCCCATCCCCAATCCCAGCCCCAGTCCCAGTCCCATCCCCAATCCCAGTCCCAGTCCCAGTCCCAGTACCAGTCCCAGCCCCAGCCACAGTCTCAGCCCTAACCCCAGCCCCAACCCGAGTCCCAGTCCCACTCCCAGTCCCAGTCCTAGTCCCAGTCCCAATCCCAGTCCCAGTCTCAGCCCCAGACCCAGTCCCAGTCCCAGTCCCAGTCCCAGTCCCAGTCCCAGCCACAACCTCAGCCCCAACCTCAGTCCCAGTCCCAGCCCCAGTCCCAACCCCAGTCCCAGTCCCATCCCCAATCCCAGCCCCAGTCCCAGTCCCAGTCCCAGTCCCATCCCCAATCCCAGCCCAAGTCCCAGTCCCAGTCCCAGCCCCAGCCGTAGCCCCAGCTACAGTCGCAGCCCCAACAGTAGTCCCAGTCCCAGTCCCAGCCCCAACCCCAGCCCCAGCCACAGTCTCAGCCCTAACCCCAGCCCCAGTCCCAGTCCCAGTCCCAGTCCCATTCCGAACCCAGTCCCAGTCCCAGCCCCAACCTCAGCCCCAGACCCAGTCCCAGTCCCAGTCCCAACCACAGGCCCAGCCCCAACCCGAGTCCCAGTCCCAGTCCCAATCCCAATCCCAGTCCCAGCCACAACCTCAGCCCCAATCCCAGTACCAGCCCCAGTCGCAGCTCCAACCCAGCCCCAGTCCCAGCCCCAGTCGCAGCCCAACACCAGTCCCAGTCCCAGTCCCAGTCCCAGCCCCAACCCCAGCCCTAACCCCAGCCCCAGTCGCAGTCCCAGCCGCAGCCCCAGCCCCAGCTCCAGTCGCAGCCCCAACCCTAGTCCCAGTCCCAGTCCCAGTCCCAATCCCAGTCCCAGTCCCAGTCCCAGTCCCAGCCCCAACCTCAGCCCCAGACCCAGCCCCAGCCCCAACCCCAGCCCCAACCCCAGCCCCAGTCCCAGTCCAAGTCCCAGTGCCAGCTGCAGCTGCAGTCCCAGTCCCAGCCCCAGCCCCAGTCCCAGACCCAGCTGCAGCCCCAGTCCCAGGACCAAATCCAACCCCAGCCCCAGTCCCAGTCCCAGCCCCAACCCTAGCCCCAGCCCCAACCCCAGTCTCAGCCCCAGTCCCAGGACCAACTCCAACCCCAGCCCCAGTCCCAGTCCCAGGCCCAACCCCAGCCTCAGCCCCAGCCCCAGTCTCAGCCCCAGCCCCAAACCCAGCCCCAGTCTCAGCCCCAACTCTAGCCCCAACCCTAGCCCCAGCCCCAGTCCCTATCCCAGCCCCAGTCCCATCTCCAGCCCCAGTTCCAGTCCCAGCCCCAGTCCCAGTTCCAGTCCCAGTCCCAGTCCCATCCCCAATCCCAACCCCAGTCCCAGTCCCAGTCCCAGTCCCATCCCCAGTCCCAGTCCCAGTCCCAGTCCCATCCCCAATCCCAGCCCCAGTCCCAGTCCCATCCCCAATCCCAGTCCCAGTCCCAGTCCCAGTACCAGTCCCAGCCCCAGCCACAGTCTCAGCCCTAACCCCAGCCCCAACCCGAGTCCCAGTCCCACTCCCAGTCCCAGTCCTAGTCCCAGTCCCAATCCCAGTCCCAGTCTCAGCCCCAGACCCAGTCCCAGTCCCAGTCCCAGTCCCAGTCCCAGTCCCAGTCCCAGCCACAACCTCAGCCCCAACCTCAGTCCCAGTCCCAGCCCCAGTCCCAACCCCAGTCCCAGTCCCATCCCCAATCCCAGCCCCAGTCCCAGTCCCAGTCCCAGTCCCATCCCCAATCCCAGCCCAAGTCCCAGTCCCAGTCCCAGCCCCAGCCGTAGCCCCAGCTACAGTCGCAGCCCCAACAGTAGCCCCAGTCCCAGTCCCAGCCCCAACCCCAGCCCCAGCCACAGTCTCAGCCCTAACCCCAGCCCCAGTCCCAGTCCCAGTCCCAGTCCCAGTCCCAGACCCAGTCCCAGTCCCAGCCCCAACCTCAGCCCCAGACCCAGTCCCAGTCCCAGTCCCAACCACAGCCCCAGCCCCAACCCGAGTCCTAGTCCCAGTCCCAATCCCAATCCCAGTCCCAGCCTCAACCTCAGCCCCAATCCCAGTACCAGCCCCAGTCGCAGCTCCAACCCAGCCCCAGTCCCAGCCCCAGTCACAGCCCAACACCAGTCCCAGTCCCAGTCCCAGTCCCAGCCCCAATCCCAGCCCTAACCCCAGCCCCAGTCGCAGTCCCAGCCGCAGCCCCAGCCCCAGCTCCAGTCGCAGCCCCAACCCTAGTCCCAGTCCCAGTCCCAGTCCCAATCCCAGTCCCAGTCCCAGTCCCAGTCCCAGCCCCAACCTCAGCCCCAGACCCAGCCCCAGCCCCAACCCCAGCCCCAACCCCAGCCCCAGTCCCAGTCCAAGTCCCAGTGCCAGCTGCAGCTGCAGCCCCAGTCCCAGTCCCAGGCCCAGTCCCAGACCCAGCTGCAGCCCCAGTCCCAGGACCAAATCCAACCCCAGCCCCAGTCTCAGTCCCAGCCCCAACCCCAGCCCCAGCCCCAACCCCAGTCTCAGCCCCAGTCCCAGGACCAACTCCAACCCCAGCCCCAGTCCCAGTCCCAGGACCAACTCCAACCCCAGCCCCAGTCCCAGTCCCAGCCCCAACCCCAGCCCCAGCCCCAGCCCCAGTCTCAGCCCCAGCCCCAAACCCAGCCCCAGTCTCAGCCCCAACTCTAGCCCCAACCCTAGCCCCAGCCCCAGTCCCTCTCCCAGCCCCAGTCCCATCTCCAGCCCCAGTTCCAGTCCCAATCCCAGCCCCAGTCCCAGTCCCAGTCCCAGTCCCAGCCCCAACCCCAGCCCCAGCCAAAGTCTCAGCCCTAACCCCAGCCCCAACCCAAGTCCCAGTCCCAACCACAGTCCCAGTCCCAGTCCCAGTCCAAGTCGCAGCCCCAGCCCCAGCCCCAGCTCCAGTCGCAGCCCCAACCCTAGTCCCAGTCCCAGTCCCAGCCCCAACCCCAACCCTAGTCCCTGTCCCTGTCCCAGTCCCAATCGCAGTCCCAGTCTCAGCCCCAGACCCAGTCCCAGTCCCAGTCCCAACCACAGCCCCAGCCCCAGACTCAGCCACAACCCCAACCCCAACCCGAGTCCTAGTCCCAGTCCCAATCCCAGTCCCAGTCCCAGCCACAACCTCAGCCCCAGTCCCAGTACCAGTCCCAGTCCCAATCCCAGTCCCAGTCCCAACCCCAGCCCCAGTTCCTGTCCTAGTCCCAACCCCAACCCTAGCCCCAAGCCCAGCCCTAACACCAGTCCCAATCCAAGTCCCAGTCCCAGTCCCAGTCCCAGCCCCAACCTCAGCCCCAGAGCCAGTACCAGCCCCAGTCCCAGCCCCAGTCCCAGCCCGAGTCGCATCCCAACACCAGTCCCAGTCCCAGCCCCAACCTCAGCCCCAACCCCGGCCCCAATCCCATGCCCAATCCCAGTCCCAGGCCCAGCCCCAGTCTCAGTCCCAGTCCAAGCCCCAACCTCAGCCCCAGTCCCAGTCCCAGTCCTAACCCCAACCCCAGCCCCAGTCCCAGCCCCAGCCCCAGCCCCAGCTCCAGTCGCAGCCCCAACCCTAGTCCCAGTCCCAGTCCCAGCCCCAACCCCAGCCCCAGCCACAGTCTCAGCCCTAACCCTAGCCTCAACCCCAGCCCCAGCATCAGCCCCAACCCCAGCCCCAATCCCAGCCCTAACCCCAGTCCCAGTCCCAATCCCAGTCCCAATCCCAGTCCCAGTTCCAGTCCCAGCCCCAGCCCCAGCCCCAGCCCCAGCCCCAGCCCCAGCTCCAGTCGCAGCCCCAACCCTAGTCCCAGCCCCAGTCCCAGCCCCAACCCCAGCCCCAGCCACAGTCTCAGCCCTAACCACAGCCCCAACCCGAGTCGCAGTCCCAGTCCCAATCCCAGTCCCAGTCCCAGTCCCAGTCCCAGTCCCAGTCCCAGCCCCAGTCCCAGTCCCAGTCCCAGTCCCAATCCCTCTCGCAGCCTCAGCCCCAGCCCCAGTCCCAGTCCCAGCCCCAACCCCAGCCCCAGCCACAGTCTCAGCCCCAACCCGAGTCCCAGTCCCAGTCCCAATCCCAGCCCCAGTCCCAGACCCAGTCGCAGCTCCAACCCAGTCCCAGTCCCAGTCCCAGTCCCAGCCCCAACCCCAGCCTCAACCCCAGCCCCAGCCTCAGACCCAACCCCAGCCCCAATCCCAGCCCTAGACCTAACCCCAGTCCCAGTCCCAGTCTCAATCCCTGTCCCAGTCCCAGTCCCAGTCTTAGTCCCAGTCCAAGCTCCAACCTCAGCCCCAGTCCCAGTCCCAGTCCTAACCCTAAACCCAGCCCCAGTCCCAGTCCCAGTCCCAGTCCCCACCCCAGTCCCAGCCCCAGTCCCAGCCTCAGCCACAGCCCCAGTCCCAGTCCCAGCCCCAACCCCAGCCCCAGCCACAGTCTCAGCCCCAACCCCAGCCCCAAACTGAGTCCCAGTCCCAGTCCCAATCCCAGTCCCAGTGTCAGTCCCAGTCCCAGCCCCAACCTGAGCCCCAGTCCCAGTACCAGCCCCAGTCCCAGCCCCAGTTGCAGCTCCAACCCAGTCCCAGTCCCAGTCCCAGCCCCAGCCCCAACCCCAGCCTCAACCCCAGCCCCAGCCTCAGACCCAACCCCAGCCCCAATCCCAGCCCTAGCCCTAACCCCAGTCCCAGTCCCAGTCCCAATCCCTGTCCCAGTCCCAGTCCCAGTCTCAGGCCCAGTCCAAGCCCCAACCTCAGCCCCAGTCCCAGTCCCAGTCCTAACCCTAAACCCAGCCCCAGTCCCAGTCCCAGTCCCCACCCAAGTCCCAGCCCCCACCCCAGTCCCAGCCCCAGTCCCAGCCCCAGCCCCAGCCCGACTCCCAGTCCCTTTCCCAATCCCAGCCCCAGTCCCAGACCCAGTCCCAGTCCCAGCCCCAACCCCAGTCCCAATCCCAGTCCCAGTCCCAGTCCCAGTCTCAGTCCCAGTTGCAGTCCCAGCCCCAACCTCAGCCCCAACCCCAGCCCCAGCCCCAGCTCCAGTCGCAGCCCCAACCCTAGTCCCAGTCCCAGTCCCAGCCCCAACCCCAGCCCCAGCCACAGTCTCAGCCCTAACCCCAGTCTCAACCCCAGCCCCAGCCCCAGCATCAGCCCCAACCCCAGCCCCAATCCCAGCCCTAACCCCAGTCCCAGTCCCAATCCCAGTCCCAATCCCTGTCCCAGTCCCAGTCCCAGTCCCAGTCCCAGTCCCAGCCCCAGCCCCAGCCCCAGCCCCAGCCCCAGCTCCAGTCGCAGCCCAAACCCTAGTCCGAGTCCCAGTCCCAGTCCCAGCCCCAACCCCAGCCCCAGCCACAGTCTCAGCCCTAACCCCAGCCCCAACCCGAGTCGCAGTCCCAGTCCCAATCCCAGTCCCAGTCCCAGTCCCAGTCCCAGTCCCAGCCCCAGTCCCAGTCCCAATCCCAATCCCACTCGCAGCCTCAGCCCCAGTCCCAGTCCCAATCCCAGTCCCAATCCCTGTCCCAGTCCCAGTCCCAGTCCCAGTCCCAGTCCCAGTCCCAGCCCCAACCCCAGCCCTAACCCCAGCCCCAGTCGCAGTCCCAGCCGCAGCCCCAGCCCCAGCTCCAGTCGCAGCCCCAACCCTAGTCCCAGTCCCAGTCCCAGTCCCAATCCCAGTCCCAGTCCCAGTCCCAGTCCCAGCCCCAACCTCAGCCCCAGACCCAGCCCCAGCCCCAACCCCAGCCCCAACCCCAGCCCCAGTCCCAGTCCAAGTCCCAGTGCCAGCTGCAGCTGCAGTCCCAGTCCCAGCCCCAGCCCCAGTCCCAGACCCAGCTGCAGCCCCAGTCCCAGGACCAAATCCAACCCCAGCCCCAGTCCCAGTCCCAGCCCCAACCCTAGCCCCAGCCCCAACCCCAGTCTCAGCCCCAGTCCCAGGACCAACTCCAACCCCAGCCCCAGTCCCAGTCCCAGGCCCAACCCCAGCCTCAGCCCCAGCCCCAGTCTCAGCCCCAGCCCCAAACCCAGCCCCAGTCTCAGCCCCAACTTTAGCCCCAACCCTAGCCCCAGCCCCAGTCCCTATCCCAGCCCCAGTCCCATCTCCAGCCCCAGTTCCAGTCCCAGCCCCAGTCCCAGTTCCAGTCCCAGTCCCAGTCCCATCCCCAATCCCAACCCCAGTCCCAGTCCCAGTCCCAGTCCCATCCCCAGTCCCAGTCCCAGTCCCAGTCCCATCCCCAATCCCAGCCCCAGTCCCAGTCCCATCCCCAATCCCAGTCCCAGTCCCAGTCCCAGTACCAGTCCCAGCCCCAGCCACAGTCTCAGCCCTAACCCCAGCCCCAACCCGAGTCCCAGTCCCACTCCCAGTCCCAGTCCTAGTCCCAGTCCCAATCCCAGTCCCAGTCTCAGCCCCAGACCCAGTCCCAGTCCCAGTCCCAGTCCCAGTCCCAGTCCCAGTCCCAGCCACAACCTCAGCCCCAACCTCAGTCCCAGTCCCAGCCCCAGTCCCAACCCCAGTCCCAGTCCCATCCCCAATCCCAGCCCCAGTCCCAGTCCCAGTCCCAGTCCCATCCCCAATCCCAGCCCAAGTCCCAGTCCCAGTCCCAGCCCCAGCCGTAGCCCCAGCTACAGTCGCAGCCCCAACAGTAGTCCCAGTCCCAGTCCCAGCCCCAACCCCAGCCCCAGCCACAGTCTCAGCCCTAACCCCAGCCCCAGTCCCAGTCCCAGTCCCAGTCCCAGTCCCAGACCCAGTCCCAGTCCCAGCCCCAACCTCAGCCCCAGACCCAGTCCCAGTCCCAGTCCCAACCACAGCCCCAGCCCCAACCCGAGTCCTAGTCCCAGTCCCAATCCCAATCCCAGTCCCAGCCTCAACCTCAGCCCCAATCCCAGTACCAGCCCCAGTCGCAGCTCCAACCCAGCCCCAGTCCCAGCCCCAGTCGCAGCCCAACACCAGTCCCAGTCCCAGTCCCAGTCCCAGCCCCAACCCCAGCCCTAACCCCAGCCCCAGTCGCAGTCCCAGCCGCAGCCCCAGCCCCAGCTCCAGTCGCAGCCCCAACCCTAGTCCCAGTCCCAGTCCCAGTCCCAATCCCAGTCCCAGTCCCAGTCCCAGTCCCAGCCCCAACCTCAGCCCCAGACCCAGCCCCAGCCCCAACCCCAGCCCCAACCCCAGCCCCAACCCCAGCCCCAGTCCCAGTCCAAGTCCCAGTGCCAGCTGCAGCTGCAGCCCCAGTCCCAGTCCCAGGCCCAGTCCCAGACCCAGCTGCAGCCCCAGTCCCAGGACCAAATCCAACCCCAGCCCCAGTCTCAGTCCCAGCCCCAACCCCAGCCCCAGCCCCAACCCCAGTCTCAGCCCCAGTCCCAGGACCAACTCCAACCCCAGCCCCAGTCCCAGTCCCAGGACCAACTCCAACCCCAGCCCCAGTCCCAGTCCCAGCCCCAACCCCAGCCTCAGCCCCAGCCCCAGTCTCAGCCCCAGCCCCAAACCCAGCCCCAGTCTCAGCCCCAACTCTAGCCCCAACCCTAGCCCCAGCCCCAGTCCCTCTCCCAGCCCCAGTCCCATCTCCAGCCCCAGTTCCAGTCCCAATCCCAGCCCCAGTCCCAGTCCCAGTCCCAGTCCCAGCCCCAACCCCAGCCCCAGCCAAAGTCTCAGCCCTAACCCCAGCCCCAACCCAAGTCCCAGTCCCAACCACAGTCCCAGTCCCAGTCCCAGTCCAAGTCGCAGCCCCAGCCCCAGCCCCAGCCCCAGCCCCAGCTCCAGTCGCAGCCCCAACCCTAGTCCCAGTCCCAGTCCCAGCCCCAACCCCAACCCTAGTCCCTGTCCCTGTCCCAGTCCCAATCGCAGTCCCAGTCTCAGCCCCAGACCCAGTCCCAGTCCCAGTCCCAACCACAACCCCAACCCCAACCCGAGTCCTAGTCCCAGTCCCAATCCCAGTCCCAGTCCCAGCCACAACCTCAGCCCCAGTCCCAGTACCAGTCCCAGTCCCAATCCCAGTCCCAGTCCCAACCCCAGCCCCAGCCCCAGTCCCAGCCACAACCTCAGCCCCAGTCCCAGTACCAGTCCCAGTCCCAATCCCAGTCCCAGTCCCAACCCCAGCCCCAGTCCCAGTCCTAGTCCCAACCCCAACCCTAGCCCCAAGCCCAGCCCGAACACCAGTCCCAATCCAAGTCCCAGTCCCAGTCCCAGTCCCAGCCCCAACCTCAGCCCCAGAGCCAGTACCAGCCCCAGTCCCAGCCCCAGTCGCAGCCCGAGTCGCATCCCAACACCAGTCCCAGTCCCAGCCCCAACCTCAGCCCCAACCCCGGCCCCAATCCCATGCCCAATCCCAGTCCCAGGCCCAGCCCCAGTCTCAGTCCCAGTCCAAGCCCCAACCTCAGCCCCAGTCCCAGTCCCAGTCCTAACCCCAACCCCAGCCCCAGTCCCAGCCCCAGCCCCAGCCCCAGCTCCAGTCGCAGCCCCAACCCTAGTCCCAGTCCCAGTCCCAGCCCCAACCCCAGCCCCAGCCACAGTCTCAGCCCTAACCCTAGCCTCAACCCCAGCCCCAGCATCAGCCCCAACCCCAGCCCCAATCCCAGCCCTAACCCCAGTCCCAGTCCCAATCCCAGTCCCAATCCCAGTCCCAGTTCCAGTCCCAGCCCCAGCCCCAGCCCCAGCCCCAGCCCCAGCCCCAGCTCCAGTCGCAGCCCCAACCCTAGTCCCAGCCCCAGTCCCAGCCCCAACCCCAGCCCCAGCCACAGTCTCAGCCCTAACCACAGCCCCAACCCGAGTCGCAGTCCCAGTCCCAATCCCAGTCCCAGTCCCAGTCCCAGTCCCAGTCCCAGTCCCAGCCCCAGTCCCAGTCCCAGTCCCAGTCCCAATCCCTCTCGCAGCCTCAGCCCCAGCCCCAGTCCCAGTCCCAGCCCCAACCCCAGCCCCAGCCACAGTCTCAGCCCCAACCCGAGTCCCAGTCCGAGTCCCAATCCCAGCCCCAGTCCCAGACCCAGTCGCAGCTCCAACCCAGTCCCAGTCCCAGTCCCAGTCCCAGCCCCAACCCCAGCCTCAACCCCAGCCCCAGCCTCAGACCCAACCCCAGCCCCAATCCCAGCCCTAGCCCTAACCCCAGTCCCAGTCCCAGTCCCAATCCCTGTCCCAGTCCCAGTCCCAGTCTCAGGCCCAGTCCAAGCCCCAACCTCAGCCCCAGTCCCAGTCCCAGTCCTAACCCTAAACCCAGCCCCAATCCCAGTCCCAGTCCCCACCCCAGTCCCAGCCCCAGTCCCTACCCCAGCCCCAGCCCCAGTCCCAGTCCTTTTCCCAATCCCAGCCCCAGTCCCAGACCCAAGTCCCAGCCCCCACCCCAGTCCCAGCCCCAGTCCCAGCCCCAGCCCCAGCCCCACTCCCAGTCCCTTTCCCAATCCCAGCCCCAGTCCCAGACCCAGTCCCAGTCCCAGCCCCAACCCCAGTCCCAATCCCAGTCCCAGTCCCAGTCCCAGTCTCAGTCCCAGTTGCAGTCCCAGCCCCAACCTCAGCCCCAACCCCAGCCCCAGCCCCAGCTCCAGTCGCAGCCCCAACCCTAGTCCCAGTCCCAGTCCCAGCCCCAACCCCAGCCCCAGCCACAGTCTCAGCCCTAACCCCAGCCTCAACCCCAGCCCCAGCCCCAGCATCAGCCCCAACCCCAGCCCCAATCCCAGCCCTAACCCCAGTCCCAGTCCCAATCCCAGTCCCAATCCCTGTCCCAGTCCCAGTCCCAGTCCCAGTCCCAGTCCCAGCCCCAGCCCCAGCCCCAGCCCCAGCCCCAGCTCCAGTCGCAGCCCAAACCCTAGTCCCAGTCCCAGTCCCAGTCCCAGCCCCAACCCCAGCCCCAGCCACAGTCTCAGCCCTAACCCCAGCCCCAACCCGAGTCGCAGTCCCAGTCCCAATCCCAGTCCCAGTCCCAGTCCCAGTCCCAGTCCCAGTCCCAGCCCCAGTCCCAGTCCCAGTCCCAATCCCACTCGCAGCCTCAGCCCCAGCCCCAGTCCCAGTCCCAGCCCCAACCCCAGCCCCAGCCACAGTCTCAGCCCCAACCCGAGTCCCAGTCCCAGTCCCAATCCCAGCCCCAATCCCAGACCCAGTCGCAGCTCCAACCCAGTCCCAGTCCCAGTCCCAGTCCCAGCCCCAACCCCAGCCTCAACCCCAGCCCCAGCCTCAGACCCAACCCCAGCCCCAATCCCAGCCCTAGCCCTAACCCCAGTCCCAGTCCCAGTCCCAATCCCTGTCCCAATCCCAGTCCCAGTCTCAGTCCCAGTCCAAGCTCCAACCTCAGCCTCAGTCCCAGTCCCAGTCCTAACCCTAAACCCAACCCCAGTCCCAGTCCCAGTCCCCACCCCAGTCCCAGCCCCAGTCCCAGCCTCAGCCCCAGCCCCAGTCCCAGTCCCAGCCCCAACCCCAGCCCCAGCCACAGTCTCAGCCCCTACCCCAGCCCCAAACCGAGTCCCAGTCCCAGTCCCAATCCCAGTCCCAGTCTCAGTCCCAGTCCAAGCCCCAACCTCAGCCCCAGTCCCAGTCCCAGTCCTAACCCTAAACCCAGCCCCAGTCCCAGTCCTAGTCCCCACCCCAGTCCCAGCCCCAGTCCCAGCCCCAGCCCCAGCCCCAGTCCCAGTCCTTTTCCCAATCCCAGCCCCAGTCCCAGACCCAAGTCCCAGCCCCCACCCCAGTCCCAGCCCCAGTCCCAGCCCCAGCCCCAGCCCCACTCCCAGTCCCTTTCCCAATCCCAGCCCCAGTCCCAGACCCAGTCCCAGTCCCAGCCCCAACCCCAGTCCCAATCCCAGTCCCAGTCCCAGTCCCAGTCTCAGTCCCAGTTGCAGTCCCAGCCCCAACCTCAGCCCCAACCCCAGCCCCAGTCCCAGCCCCAACCCCAGTCCTAGTCCCAGCCCCAGTCCCAGTCCTAGCTCCAACTCCCAGTCCCAGTCCCAGTCCCTGTCCCTGTCCCTGTCCCAGTCACTGTCCCAGTCCCTGAAATGACATAGTCTATAATAAGAAATTTGGGAAAATCAGCTGAACCGTCCAGCAAAGTCCTTCTGGATGTCAAGAACGAAGCATTTCATCAATATGCACTCTCCCAATGCCTTATCGTTAGTTAGCAATTCAGCTCTGGGAATTCCCGATCGGATCATTCGAGTTGGGACCTGGTGACTTCAGCTCACCGTTTGCCCTTCCTCATCGCCATCTTGGATACTAGGTAGTAACAGCCAAGGGCAGCTGCTGCATGCTTTCAGCATCCATGAAAATTGACATCTGACATAAACCAACCTCTATGTATAATCATAGCATTTTCTCTGATGCAGTTACAGTGTGGTTTTGTATGTTAACGTTGCACTGGAGTGCGCTGGCACCTTTCATTGCAATGCTACTGCCACGTCACTTTGCATGTGTCAATAAGCACTCAGCTCATGGACTGGACCAGGGAGCATCACAGGGCTCGCTTTCTTACTGCACGTTCACTTTGCATCTACATGGATGTTCACAATATCCCTGCCTTGCCTTTCCATTTTGCAGTTCGCCAAAGCCTCAAGGTTCACAGAGGAGTGGAGAAGGTAACTGACTTTCCTCCAGACAGCTGAGACTTGCAGGAGGCAACCTCAGGGCAGACTGGCAAGGATTGATGCCGTGGCCTCCTCTGCTGATCTGGGGAAGAGGGTGACCCTCCTCTGCACCATTCTCCAGGACCTTCAGGTCTCTATCTACAAAGTAGCACCTCAACTATTCCTTCTCTGCCACCTGCAGAGCAAATTTCCCAAACCAGGTAGTGTACCTCTCATTGTCAGTGTGTAGTGTAATGGCCTTTTAAATATGACCCTGACACCAGGAATCCTGCAAGGTCCCAGCACCAGTAATTACTTTACCTACTGCGAGTAGGAGATTTGGGTTAGCATCTCTCAGCGGAGAGAAGCCTTGTGCAAAACTTAAATTAAGCTTAGCCGATTTCTGGCAAAATTCAGCTGCCAATTACATTTATTTTCTGTCTTGACCCCACTGAGTGAATCACTTCCCAGCATAAAAGCGACGACCAGCTTCCTTTTATTTTGAATGTCAACATGTGCTATTTATTCTAAGTAATGGGATTGTGAAATTAAATTATTAAAGTTATTCCAGCCTTTTTGTTGTAATTTACCACATTAGCTACAAACCATCCTGTTAACTGCTCCTTTCTTACAGAACAAACCTTGTTGAATACAATATGATAAGTGGACACAAATGCTACTCTTTTAAATGAAAGTCTTCAACTTACCCTTAATCATTCACAAGTACTTTTGGCTGTAAAGTTGTATATTACATTTTCATGTCCAGTTTGTAATTGCAACAATCACCTTGCAAGTAGGGCACTAAGACCCAGAGGAAGTTTATTTGTTCTCTGTAGATCGACTGTCAGTTGTACTTCTTGAACAGAGGGTACACAGTGGCATCTGGAGAACTGTATAACCGCAGATCATAATCAAACAAATCTGCTGCTTCAAAGCTTCAGCAGAGCTGCAAATTGGAGAAGCCACCACTCATTGTGTATACTGCCACAAAACTACCAAACGTGTGATTGGGCTCACTTGAGTTCCTAGTATGCAGTCAATAAGGGAAAACAAACAGGATGAAAATTAATGTGTGTGTGTTGTGTGTGTATGTGTGTGTGATTTTTAGCACGGAGGAAACTAAGTTTTTATAGCCCTTCAGGAAAGGGATGTTTGTATTTCTTGACCTACCTACATTTTTATCCTCTTAAATATTTTACAATCCTGTCAGAAAGTATATTTAGTACATTTTTTAAAAAATTGAATTAAATAATGCTAAATTTGGCCACCACTCTACTTCTGACCTCCAACAAACAAGCAATGACATTGCACTTGAAAAATGAAATAAAAACAATTTTTTGGCTGGAAATTTGAAATAATGACAGAAAATGCTGGAAATACTCAACAGGTCTGGCTGCATCTGTGGAGAAACGGAGGGCAGTGCATTTCACTAGGCTATAGGAATCTGCTGTCAAGTTCACTCTGGGCAGGAAATTAGTCACTGGCCCATCCTTTCCCCTGGATCAGTCTGTTATTGAATTGGGGATGCTGTCAACACTGGTTGATCAATAAGAAGCCTTCCCGCTTGATTTCAGAAGTGTCAGTCATTGCAGATAAGTGAGGAAAATAGGAGCCCGTATGACCGACGGTGCCCTCTATTCAACAATTTCAGATATAAAGTAAAGATGATCTTTCAAGCCAGGCCATCACTCAAGCAGTCTGGGAGTACTACAGAGTGCATTTGAAGCATTGTCCCCAGCTCCACATTCCCCCCAGTGTATGGAAACTGTTTTTAGGTGGCTAACATGTCCCTCTCTTCACCCTACAAAACATCATCAGTGGGGAGCTAGAGGCCAGTAGGAAAGTCCTTTTGGCTCCCTTCAATAAGACAAAATGATCTCAGTTAGATTTTCAGCCCTTGTGGGCAGAAAGCCTAATGCCAAGAGACACCCCCACTCCTATCCTCACTGCCAGCCCACCACAAAGGAAGAGTGTGCAGGTTGGAGCTGGAAAACAGCCAAGCTGCACAAAAGTCACTGGCAGCTAAAAAGAAACCTACCCCGAGATACCAGGCAGGATTTTGTTGTGCCATCAGGGTTCATGCCAACACTGTGGAGAACTGGCAGGGACCAACTGCACCCCTCAAACCCTACCCACTGCTCACCCTGCAGTCATTGCAGTAGCCAGAGTAACATCCACGAGAGACACAGGATCATTGCTTGACCCGAGGTTAATAGGTGAGTGAGGGTGGGATAGGAGTTGCAAGAGAAGAAAGGAGAGATGCCCAGGATAAGGCCTGTATGGTTGGCTGTCAGTCACTTATTGCCTAATGCCACATCTCTCAACTGAGCTCCGAGCATCTGAATATGAAGGGCCTCTCCAGATTGGCTGGAAGAATTAACAAGGGCACAGGAAAGCTGTTTAGCCTCCATTGATTCCCTGAGCCATCTCTAACTTCCAGGGGGCTCAGGGGGTAATGGGTATCGATTATCTCATTAATAAATCTAACAGACGCCTTGCCGTTGCAGGTTTCCAATTTAAGCATGGGTCTGCAGGCTTTCCCATTAGAAGATTGGCACAAGGTTTTTCCCACAAGTATGTAGATTTAGCCACCAGATTTCCCAGCTCAACGGTTTACATTTGTTCTCATCCAGTGTCTCAAGTCCATGACCATTCATTAGAATCACAAGAATGCTATTTAAATAGACACCTGCTTAATTCAGGAGAAACTTTGGAAAACCTACTCCTATCAGTATGACTGAAAACAATTAATTGCTCAGTTATTTTTTTCCCTAAATGCTTTTAATTTGCTCAATTATGTATTTTTTGTTCCGCCATTTGGTTAAGGTATTTTTCACAAGCTCATTATTATTCTTCAAACTACTTGACTGTCAATGGAAAATAATTATTTCAGAAAGTAAAAGTTAAAGGGCACTTTTCAGAATCAGGCTGTAACAAAATTAACAATTGTTAACTCAAGTGAATCATTGTGCTGCAAGTAAGTGGGTGGGAAATGGCAGATGTATTTTAGAGTCGTGCCTCCACAGTGCTTATGAAACAGGATTTGCACTTAGTTGGTATAAAGTATTTTGGTGTTTGGTGAAGACGCACTCCAACAGTGAATACTTTCACACAATAATAAGAACAGGAAATGCAGGAAATACGCAGCAGACTTATCAGGGTTGGTAGAGTAAAGGTGGGTTACATTTTCAGGTACTTCTCTTATTTTTCTAGGTGCTGATTTTGCACAATTTTCTAACTAGACCATAACGACTGTGAAAACACCAGCATGTATGAGAAAGGGATTTTTACATGCAAACTAACATAACTGCTCACGTATTGAACTCCTGCTAACAAGAGCTATTTGGCCTGTCCCAGTGAGTTGTTGAGGATGAAGTTTGAGTGTTATGCAAAAAGGAACAGATATACTGAAATAATTAAACAAAAAGAAAGCAAAGCGAATCAGACGAATAAAAGAAGATTCTGTGAAGTGTAACGTTTGATCATGACTGATTTTTATTACTTACATATGATAAAATGCATTGATAAAAGACAATGTTGCAATTCACCATATTAAACAGGATAATGTTAAGTGAGGTGTAGTATAGTGCCAATGTCACTGGACTAACGATCTAGAGATCCAAGCCAATGCCGTGTGTACACAGGTTCAATTTCCACCATGGCTGCTGGTGTTATTTAATTTCAGTTAGAGCAAGAAAGTGGGTCTAGAGTTGGTGGTATAAACTTGATGGTCCGTAGACCCTCTTCTGTGCTGTATAATTCAGTGATTATTAGAAACAAGATTTATTGCTTTTCCCACTGTATATTTCAACTCCATCAGTTAAAACTATTATGGGATAAATTTCACTATGACAGAGTTACTTATCTTCTGAGACTAAATTAATTTGACATCCTATGTTTTGTCAGCCCATTCTCTCTTTCCTTTCCTACATTTTTCTGCGTTTCTTTTTATTTCTAAGGGAGTCAAAGGATGCTCAGGCTGTGGATTTATTATGCTTTATTTTCATATTTTCAAACTTCTCTGAAATTTAAGTTCTTGAACTTTTCTTCTGCTATCCCTTTATTGTGTCTTAAAGGTGCTGATTGCCTGATGTGTACGAATCGCTACGATAGCAATCCAGTTACTAACCATATGTAGCCACAGGTATGGCTAAATGTAAAATATGTTACCAGGTGCCAGCTGTCCCAACACTGCACTGTTTGTGCTTGGGTTACATATGAGCAATTTTAGTAAAAAAGTAAACAGCCACAAGTTGTGATATTCAGAACCTTTACGCAATGGCATATGTAAATCTCATAATTAAGCAAAGCATATCTGTGACATTAAATAGGACATGACAATCTTAGAATATTCTTAAAGAAGCATTACCATTATTTTGGACATTACAGATGCCAAGCTACCTTCTGGAGACAAGGCATGGTACAGCGAATAGTGGCTGTGTATCCATATCTCTATATTTTGCCTGACACCAGCATTGCCTATGATTATTTGAGACAAATATTTACAAGCCTCACAACCAAATTTAGTGCACAGATAAGTAGAGCACAACACTGTTCACCCCCTCTTAATCATAATTAAGCAATTCATAAATAAATTTTAATCATCAGCATTTTGGTCCTGTTTAGACAAACTGAGTTAGCAGAACGAAAAACAAATTCTAATTTTTACAACCTATCATTTCTGTATAGATACAAAACAAGACAATATTTCAATTCAGTACGCGAATATCCACTCAGTATACTCTAATTTTAATGTCATTATTTTGGTATTTAGTGAGTGACTGGAATAACAGAAACAAAGCTAGGGTCGTTTTGAAAATCAAATTATATTCTTATGTCCTACTCTAAGTTGTGTGTTTGTGTACTAGATTTCTGGCAGGTCAGCAAACTATGGATGTGGCCTGTAGTGAGATTTCTTGCATTGCTGAGAGACATTACAGGAATTTTAAATCTGGATATTTTGATAGACAACCTGGCTGAGATGGAGTTTCATTTTGAATGATTAATATTTGGTAACGCAAAGACAAAATTCAAATAAGAAAAATACTTAGTTTAATAATTTAGTAATTGCCCTCTAATGTCTTTTCTGAAACTTTGCAACATGAAAATGCCAAAATATGGATGAAGAATAGGACAACCTGGAATAAAGTTCAGTCAGGCTATAGATGCTTGTTAAGAGCATTTCACTTCAGAAACACTACTGTAATCAGGAAAATTTTACGTGAGTATCTTAATTAAAGGGCACGATATTGTGCAGTGTCTTTAAGATACCCTCTCGCCTATACAAAAGTGGATTAGCATGTCTTCAGCAATGTTGTCCTATACACTTTCTTAGCTACCCTCAATGCCTATTATTTGATGTGTTATCTTGTACATTACCCATTCGTAATTTCTAGTGAACTAATAGTCTGAAGAAGGAAAACCTAGCCTTCATGTGCACTGGTGTCCAAGGGTCTGCTGGGCACAGTCCCAATGCAGGCCTGTTTGCTGGTGTGGAAGTAAGTGGAGGGGGGTAGGTGAACTGCTTGAAAATAACATTAACAATTCAGTGAACTGATGACTTAAAGCCAATTGTGGAAAATGGAGTGGGATTTTCAAGTTAAGTTCCACATCCCTGTAGGCAGGAGGGAGCTGTTTGACACTTTGCAGACATCTTCTCATTGTCAGAAGGAGCCAGTGCTCTGACAAGCTCAGATGCTGTCCTCACCTGACAGGGTTCCTCTAGCAATTGTAGCTAGACTACTAAACCTTATTCTTTACATTAAATTTAATCAAGCTGGAAACAGGGTGCCTCCACTTTGGAGTGTTTTCTAACTCCTTTGGCATCATGCTACTACTGTACTTTGAAGCTGGAGGAGCTCGCAATTGGTCCTTTGGCTTTGAGAATTCATCCACTGTTTTTACTTAGATGGAGGGCCTGCTTCTTTGATAATTAATTGGCTCATCCAGGGAAGAATCACAGAATTATTTACCATGCAGCTCAGGCTTTCAAGACTCATTTGGGTTCAGAAACCCACAGGAAAATCTTCAAATTGTGTTGCATTTAGAGCAGTCATGAGAAAAACACCAGCTCTCTGCTATTGAGCTCTCATATTGTAGGCGCTGCTGCAATGCACATATCTATTCACTTGTGAGTTCAGGAAAGTTAATAATCTAGGTCTCTAGCAGAGATTTGCAGACATGGAGCAAGACTTGAGAGCATTTTTGTATGGATTCAAATTAAACCTGTCATAATCTCACGGGAGCACTAATCCCAGAATCCAGCCTTCACTCAGTTACCTCTCTCCAAGTTTGCAATGCCAGCCAGTTTGTAGGAGAATGGCATTCTACAACATGTAGTGAAGCCTGATCGATGTGGCATTGTTGAATCAAACGGTTTACATTTCCAGAGGTCCCAATTTTCCCAGAATTTATTAGCACAAATTCCTGTACTTCGATGCAGTAACACAGCAGTATAAATTTCTGCTGAAGCCATGCTACTCAGCTGATTAATAGGTGTGAATACTCCAATGCCCAGCTTTCTGTGTGGGCATGAACTTGCAAACTTTGCTCAGGATGAGAGAACAAGCAGCAGTACTGTTAGATGATGTGCAGGCAAGTCTCCTCTCGAAAACTATTAGAAGCACAGCAAGATCCCGATGAACACAGCCAAAGTAATTTCCGGGCTATCATTTTTTCATCATTATTAATTACATGAAAGATATTTCCAACCACTCCATATCCCAAACTGACACTAAAAATATCCCTCCATCACATGTATCCGGTAAGTGGACAAGCAGCATTATCACTAGAGAAGGGAATGAAAGCCTTTGCAATGAGTTCATATTGATGACAATATGTGTGTTTTGTGCTTTGTTTATATCGCCACTGTGGATTTCTTTAATTACTGCACTTAAATAGCTCAAACACAGAAGCAAAGATTGAAAGAAAGCTAGCCCACTTAATCTATAAACAAGGAATTCTTATCAGCTAGGATTATTGCAAAAAAAGTGTGAAAAGCAAATAATTGCTTAGATTTACTTTAGGGTATGTCTACCCATGCCCAGCACCACTGCAACACTAAATGTTGCCATTATTTTAAAGATGATTAGCTTGAAAATGTATTGTGACAATAATTTGAAATGGTGTAGGTGAAATCAGTCGCCTGATTTCTTCATTTCAATCAGGTATTTATTTCTACAAATGTGCACTTGAGGGACAGAACTTAGATATGGCTGTAAAGAGAACCGTATTCCTGAATGAGAGATAATTGGAGTTGCAGATGCTGGAGAATCCGAGATAACAAAGTGTGGAGCTGATGAACACAGCAGGCTAAGCAGCATCTCAGGAGCACAAAAGCTGATGTTTCAGGCTTAGACATTTCTGATGAAGGGTCTAGGCCCAAAACGTCAGCCTTTGCGCTCCTAAGATGTTGCTTGGCCTGCTGTGTTCATCCAGCTACACACTTTGTTATCTTGTATTCCTGAATCCTTTCATTCTATACTTATCATGACTAACACAAACATGTTAAACTTCGATCCAAATGATCACAATTTATACTCTGGGGGAAAGGGTATTGATTGGTTGGAAAATTGGCTCTACTTGACTTGGGCTCATATGGAGAAAGCAACAGGGAATCCTTGAGACATTTCTTGGGAAACTTACTAATCCAAATGTGCCAAAAGACACAGAGCTTATAACAATGAACAGCCTGTTGAGTTTGTGTTTCATACAGGATCAAGTGTTACCATCCTGTCAGAATAATCTAACTTGAAGCAGGAAATATTACAGTAATGCAAAAGTAAGATCCAGGGTTAACAGTCCTGAAGCAAGAGACTCAACAAGAGGTAAAAGCATGTGTCCTGAGAAAAATGTGTGGCATCAAGACCATCTTTGCGAAGTCAGGGTCTTGGGAAGAAATCGGAAAGTGGTAAATGTAATATATCTGTATATATGATGGTATACTGGGTTAACTGTCACAAAAAAAACACTGAAGAAGATGTATCAGTGATAATGAGAACTGCAGATGCTGGAGAATCCAAGATAATAAAATGTGAAGCTGGATGAACACAGCAGGCCCAGCAGCATCTCAGGAGCACATGTAATGGTTCTAAAGAGGCTAATATTTACGTTACATCAGTTCTATATATTCTACTGATGTCACACAAAGTCAGGAGGTATAGAGAAGGAGTTCTACTCTAATTTTTGGAGGGAGCAGGTATATCTAGGCCAGCTCCCTAAGCAATGTGTAATTACCCCGACCAAATTCGTGCTACCATGCAATTCAGCTTTTTGTTATCGAATAACAGTGCTCCTTTCATAGATAGTCTAAGTTAGTGGTATATCCTGTATCTGTAAATTGGCCCAAGACAAAGGAGGACTGGTGAACTAGCTTTATTAACCCTTTTCCAATACTGGTAAAGGTATGCATAGTACAAGATATCAAGAGTGATCATCTGGTTGAATATTGTGACATGGAAAATACTGATGGTACAACAAGTAGGGGATCAATAATTCTAGCCATCGTTAAGGCAAGAAAAATATTAAGGCAACAAAAACAGAATTCATTCATAGAAGCTGTAAAAATAAAATAAATATATATTAAAATTGGAAAAGGAAAAATATTATTAGAAATGTTATAGACTGCACGAATCATTTAGGGAGCTGTTCAGCAAGCAGGATTCATCCTTAAGTTCGCAGAATTTATTTGGTAAAGTCAGAGAAAAGAATGAGAGTTGTTTATTATGCTGCAAAAGATAGGAAATTGTCCATTTGGTCCAAGGTACAAAACCTCCATTTTGGCTAAAAAAAAATGGAAAAACCCTCCTGCAGAATGCAATATGCTATATTATAGATTTAAATATCATTTCACATGTAGAAAGTAAAGCAGCATTGAGAAACTACAGAATTGAAAAGCTTTAAGATAAATAAATAATCACTTTAAAAAGAAATGCCAGCAGAAATCATACAGCTAAGAAGATTTAATTTCAGCTATGGGCCAACTCTCACATAGAATTAGACATCTTGGAGAAAACATTTCTGAAGATACAAGTTGCTCCCAAACTAGTCATTAAATCAAAAGCTGAACAAGTAAACACTTTGTATATGATTCGGCCTATAACTGATGACATTATAGCTCACCAAGACATTACAGAAGGCACAGAAATGTTTGGTAAGGTTCAATATGCTTTTGATAATTACTTAAATTTGGCAATAATTAAAACTCTTGAAAGAAAACAATGGATTTCAGCATCCAAGGGAATAATTAAATAATTTTCTAATAATTTCTGTAGTTTACAGACGTATTGCTGGAATTACTAATGAGTCTTCATTTGATTTATTACAATATAAAGAATATTTGACTTTTGAGAAAGCCATTCATGGCTTTGGAAACAGAAATCAGAATGAACGCAGATAAATACTGAAAGGAGGGGGCAAAATTATCACAGGAGAGCAGTGAAATCCATTCAGTTTATAAGTCAAGATAAAGAGTAAGCAAGATAGCTAATATCCAGTCACGGTTAGTTTTGATGAGACCTGCAAAATATCTTGGGAATGCAATTTTCATAGGATGCTCAGTTCAAAGGGTGCTACATGCAACTGTTCAAAATGTGAGGAACATTCAATTTTGCCCAGCATTATGTAAGGGGCTTAATGTAAGATTTTTGATGAGTCACTCAAGTCAATTTGGGGGTCACTACAAAGGAGTTCAAAAGTCACATACAATGACTGAAGATGACAAGAGAAGTTCATGTTTGAAGTGCTGAAGTTAGTTGCTCTGCTCGGAAGGCAGCTGAACTATTCAGATTCTCTATAGCTGAGTTCATAAGAATTCAAGGTCCATTTGTCGGTTGGATATCTGTACTATAGAATTCGGCATAAAGTATAGGAATTAACAGGCAACTAAAGTGTTGGTGTCAGGGTTTAAGAAAAGGCCTGAATGATATAAAGGCTCAATAAACCATATGCCATTAATAAAAACCAAAAGAACTGCGGATGCTGTAAATCAGGAACAAAACCAAAGTTGCTGGAAAAGCTCAGCAAGCCTGGCAGCATCTGAAAAGAAAAAAAAAAGTGTTAATGTTTTAGACCTGCTGACCATTCTGAGGAAGGATCACTGGACCCGAAACGTTAACTCTGTATTTTCCTTCACAGATGCTGCCAGACCTGCTGGGCTTTTCCAGCAACTTTATTTTTGCATATGTTATTAATGGTTTGGTGAAACTGAGAGTATGGTTTAAGAAGTTACGAACAGTGTTTGCTTGCTACAAGTGAGGAATATCAGTGCTCAAGGAAAAACCCGATGGTAGTGTTAGGTCAGTAAATCTAACTATCAATAAGAAGCTAGAATTATGCCTGTAAATCAAACCGTTCAGTTTTTGGAATTCAACGAAGCTTACATCTCAGAAAGAAGAGTGATTTATCAGAACAGAAGCAGTCCACAATGGATTGGCTTTTTAAAGGGTGTTTCAAGGCCAGATCAGCAAAAGCGAAGAATTGTAAATTTTAGTGAAGTTTGATGACATTCAATGATCTACCATGCAATTTGCATTTAGAAGGAATTTCTAAGAAATGCACAGGATCTGTACTGAGATAACAAAGTGTGGAGCTGGATGAACACAGCAGGCCAAGCAGCATCTTAGGAGCACAAAAGCTGACGTTTTGGGCCTAGAATCTTCATCAGAAAAGATCTATATTGAGCACATCTCCCATTTAATGTGCACTGTGTGGCATTTGATCATATTCAACTGCACATATTTACCACATTAGTTTTAACTGTAAGAAATAGGTTGAGCATACATTGTATCACTCTTCACTGTACATTATTATTTATTGTTGTGCATTCAAAACCACAGAAACTGGTGACTTTATTCTCTGAATAATATCTGGAACTTATGCTTTGTCTACTTTAAACCATAAATTACTGGACCCCAGCAAATCATAACAGAGTGCTGTGGAACGAGAAAGCCTCACATGTGTAAACAGTGCCCAGCTATCACAAATGTATGCTGCATCTTTAACACAGTATGTCCCTTCCAGAGGTATGCAAAGGTAAAACACAATTACAGAGCAACGTCAAGTTAAACAGCTGCTCACACAATGATATTAATGAGGTAAGAGAGACAATCAATGTATACCTAGGGATAATTGGTAATGCAGCCGATTTGTTTTCACCAGCATTGGTTTATTTCAGTGGACATCTCCTCCGTAATTTTAATCTTGATACAGGGATGCTTGCCAATATATTATTTCATTGTATTCCATGTGTGAAGCAACAGCAATTATAGACCGCAGAAGTCTAACTACACAATCTGTGAAGCATTGATCTCAAGATTAATTGTACATTGCAAACAGCTCTGCAACACAAGATATGCCAGACAGCAGATAATGTATACACACACAACTATCAAGGTTATGATAATGAAATGTGAGGCTGGGTGAACACAGCAAGCCCAGCAGCATCTCAGGAGCACAAAAGCTGACGTTTCGGGCCTAGACCCTTATGCCTGCCTCTTTGTAGGTTACGTGGAACAGTCCTTCTTCCGCACCTACACAAGCCCCAAACCCCACCTCTTCCTCCGTTACATTGATGACTGTATCGGCGCTGCCTCTTGCTCCCCAGAGGAGCTCGAACAGTTCATCCACTTCACCAACACCTTCCACCCCAACCTTCAGTTCACCTGGGCCATCTCCAGCACATCCCTCACCATCCTGGACCTCTCAGTCTCCATCTCAGGTGACCAGCTTGTAAAAAAACCTCCCTGATGAAGGGTCTAGGCCCGAAACATCAGCTTTTGTGCTCCTGAGATGCTGCTGGGCCTGCTGTGTTCATCCAGCCTCACATTTCATTATCTTGGATTCTCCAGCATCTGCAGTTCCCATTATCAACTATCAAGGCTTCTCACTCATGACCATGAATAACCTCAACTTTATTCTGAAGGCAGAAGGAGTTGAGCTACTTATAACCAATAATGAACTGCCTGAGAGCCAACTTTTCACGCCATGGCTGTTCAAGAAGGTGCTAGTCTTCGGACAACTGGTCCGGGAAATTTAGTTGTTAAACAACCAGTCAAGGCATCCAGTTGGAGATTTCGTAGGGCCTCCTAGACTCACAGTAGAAATCCAAAAAAAGCGAACTCCATGATCTTTAACTGAAGTTGTTCAGAAAACAACACAGATGCTGCCAGAACTGTTCAGTTTCTCCAGCAATTTCTGTTTTTGTTTCAGATCTCCAGCATCCATGGATTTTTAGAAAAAAATGTTATAAATTTAGCGGAACAGCCTGGTTGAAAATATTACTTTGGCACATGCAAATTTAATGTCAGACAATGAGATGGCACAAGTTCAAGAAGTATATTTTAACTCTTTACTTTTCAAGGAACAACCATCAGAATCGGTGACTGAGATCACACCTAGACAGCCACAATCCTCAAAACGTGTGCCTAAGGAAGTGAATATGTTGGGTTCAACTGCAAAGCAAACACAGAGGATGAATATAAGGTTCCAGCCTAATTTTATTTTGTATTAATTCACAGAATGAGGGTGTTGCTGGCTAGACTAGCATTTATTGCCCATCCCTGACTTGAGGTTGAGAGTCAACCACGTTGCTATTACTCATGGAGTATTATATAGGCTACACTAGGTAAGGACAGCAGTTTCCATCACTAAAGGACATTAGTAAACTGTATGGGTTTTCTAACAATCAGTAATGGATTCATAGTCATCATTAGATTACTTAAATCCAGATTTTTAATTGGGTTCAAATGCCACCATCTGATTCAGCAACAGGACATTACCTGGCTGCCTGGATTGATTGCTCAGTAATGATATTAGTTGGCCATTACCTCCTCTAATTAAGAAGGTGAAGTAAAAAGTTCTCCTACTTCAGCACAGATTGGCCATCATATTGATAATAAGAAAATTCTGTGGAAGCTATCACTGAGATAGACGGTCATGGTTTACAGGTTCAGGATGTGGTCAAGAAGTAGCTACCTTGTACAAAAATTCAGGATTCTGTCAAGAAGAATTGGCTGGCTCAGAAATCCAGGGCACAACAGGAAATACATTACTCATTTCATTCAGGCAGTTACCTTTCACAATATTAATTGGCCCAGATGACATTTTGGGAAGTTGCCTGTTTCAACCAAATAAAATTCCTCTGTGAAGGGAACTCAGGACACTAAGATGAGGTAATGGGCCGATTGCCTAGTTCATTGACAATGACTCCATTCTTGAAGGACTTTTAAGAAATAAAAAGTCATCCAATGATAAAAAACTTGACAGATTTCATAAGGTCCAAAACAGAATAAAGATCAACAGTCCTCAACTCCAAGACTGGCCAATATTCCAGACGCAAAAAGATTTTATTTTTTCTTTATTTGTTCTTGGGGTAAGGGTGTTACTAGCTAGACAGCATTTATTGCCATCCCTGATTGCCCAGGGGGCAGTTAAGAGTCAACCACATTGCTGTGGGTCTGCAAATCACATGTAGGCCAGACCATGCAAGGATGGCAGTTTCCTTTTCTAAAGGATACTGGTGAACCAGAAGGGTTTTTCCTCCGGCATCAGCAATGGTCATCATTAGATTCTTAATTCCAGATGTTTAATTGAATTCAAATTTCACCATCTGTCATGATGGGATTTGAACCCAGGTCCCAAGAACACTATTTGGGTCTTAATAAAAAAAAACACCACTCGGTATTCACCTCCCCTGATTCTTCCAGAATGCATTTTGGAAGAATAGTGATACGTCTAGTTTCCCTGAATTCATGAAGTCAAAGACTTTGTGGAATTGGGTAACAATGATTGTAAAAACATACTTGAATGTATAAATACCAGTTGTGGGGTTAAAAATAATCTTGGGAGACTTGTTTCAAGTTAGAAGTTCTGAAAGGGTTAATTCTGAAGATGGCATTGGGCACAACATGTATGGGTTTCTTCCCACAGTCCAAATTGTTCAGGTTAGGTGGATTGGCCATGCTAAGTTACCTAAAGTGTGCAGGCTAGGTGAGTTAGCTACAGGAAATGCAGCATTACAGGAATAGGCTTGGGAAAATCAGTCTGGGTAGGATGCTCTTCAGAGGGTCAGTGTGGATTTGATGGGCCAAATAGCCTGCTTCCACACTGTTGGAGTTCTATGATGATTCTACCAAAATCAATAGGGCTCAGACTGCCATTTCACTGTCACCTCAGGTTAGACTCAGTGCTTAACCTTTAGGTTTGAAAGTCTGAATATTTTATGCTATTGCACTCCTTTTTTTCATTCTAGGACGTGATCAGGTCTTACAATGCCTTTTCTAGACTAGCTTACATCAAAGAATATCTTTTCCTCATATATGGCATTAAACAAAATTTTACTGGAAAGGTACCAGTGAAGAAATATGCCGTTCAGTTGTTTGGTAGGATTATTGGACAATTAAGTGCTTGGAATCAACATGACTCATCTTTGGCTGTTCTAAAATGGGAGGAAGAAAACGGAAGCAGCCTATTACAATAAAGGGAGTCAAGTTAGATTGAACCCCAAATTACCCAGAGGGTTGAGGAAAGGGGAAAATGATAAATAGGGGATATGGTACTTAGGAAGTCCCAAAGGAGCAAGTATGGCTTCATTGAAGAGTGACTTGTGGAATGAGTAGCCCAGAGAAAAATCATTGGCAATAATTATGACTAACATTTGATATCCTTTTGAAAAAACTGCAAATCACAAGTTTAAGCGACCTGGAAGCTTTGGTAATGTGCCGTATGCTTTACAGCCATTTTTGTGCATGCCAACTAATTCAATTCAGAACGACATACATGGTTGACTGATCTACTTCTGGCAATCACACGTCATTGCATAATGTTAATTAAATAATTAGCGTACTGAGATAGAGTTTTAGTCTAGTTGTTTGTTTCCATTGAACAATTTGACCAGATTATTGGATCAAATAAGGCTCCATTCGCCTTCCACATTGTTCTCAATCCATTCATTGCCTACAAGGAAAATGAATAATACAAACTAGCCTGTAAATTCCTGGAGATGTATTCACTTCGAAGCAACAAATCACACAGTAGCATTATACTGTACCTGCAAACTGTACTGTTACCTTTTTCTCTACATTTCTTAAAGAAAAATTTGGAAGGCACAATGGCAAGGAGACGGCTGAAGGAAAGTGGAATCACTGCACAACAGCAGATCATTCACGGGTCTTAGTTAGAGTTATACATTCCACATCCTGTGACATTTGTTTCTACAGGTGCTTACTGCCGCTCAGCACAAAATGTCAAATTGTTAACATCAGTGACCATGCTCATGATGAGTAAATAGACTACAGATACAAAAAGAAACATTTTTTTAAAAAGTAATTTTTATAAGTCTGCTAAATCCCAGAATAATTGGTACAGTTTCTGGTGCAATTAGCTGTGATGGAGCTAACATCTGCATTGTTTTAATGCTGCACCGTTAATATAACTTTATCCATTGTATAACTATCTTAATCTTACGTGTTTCATTTAGAAAACAGCAGTTGTTTTTCTTATTTATCTGCCACACAAAAACAATCGGCGATTCTGCTGGGATATAGTCTGATTAATCTGCCTAGACAGCAATTAACCATGGCTTTAATTTCTTGAGCAATCTAACACTAATACTGACATCTTCATCTCTTTCTTTCTGGGCTAATTGGGTTAGGTTTGGCTAACACAAGAAGAATATTAACAAAGCTGAAGCTAATCACTTTGACCCTTCAGCTGAAGGAAATTCAAATGGTTCATTCACAATCTGTAGCAGGATGGGGGAGGGAAAAGCCTTGTATTGGTGTGTTGGTTTGTGATCTTACACAACTTACTCCCAGAAACTTAATGGCTCATTTAGTTTTTGCTTTAATTCTGGCTTTATTATAGAAGCTATAGAAATCTAAGCTGGGTTTTGAATAGAGAGGCTCAAATTTAGTTAACTTGTTATCTCCAAGCAAGCTTGGTCACAGTTTTTCCTAAGCCAACATTAATCAAAATATAGCATACATTGCTATATATGGAATCATGTATGTACGCTTGTTCTTACTTTGCAACACTAATTACCTTTCAAAATTATTTAATTTACTGTTTATTACTTTAGGACATCCAGCGAACATCTAAATAAATGCAAGCCTTTCTCTCTATGGACAGGGGAACAGATTTCATTTTGTCAATGAAATAACATTCATTTCTGATTCTGGCATTGCTTAGGTATTAATCAACTGCAATGTTTATAACCTAAAGCAGAATGCCCGGATAAATGCTTTCTCCAGCAAAGATATGGAAATTAGAAGGCAAGTATCCCTATTCTTTTTGTACATATCCTTGATTCAAGATTACTGAAACTTGCTAACTTGATTCTCCTGCTACTCAGAAGTCTAAGGATTGGAAGAAAATAATTCATAAAGTGGATGGGAGAAAGTAAACAAAATGACAATTTAACCAAAATTACAGAGAATGGGAAATATTTCATTCAACCTTCAGGATATGATAAATATCTCTCTCAAAAAGCCAGAAAATATCTAATTTTGAAACTGGTGAATATCCAGTGTTCTTCATTGAAATAGGCTTTTGATATCACATGTTAGACAATGCCTTTTCAATATCTAGAAATTTACCAAGGCTTCTTAGACAACACTTTCCAAACCCAAAAACATTACCACCTAGAAGGACAAGGAAAGCAGGTAAGTGGGAAAACCCACCAGCTGCATGTTCCACTCCAAGCCACTCACTATCCTGACTTGGAAATGTATTACCATTCCTTCACTGTCACTGGGTCAAAATCCTCTGGAATCCTCTCCCTAATGGCATTGTGGATGTTATAGAAAGGATATCATTAAGCTAGAGAGAGTACACAAGAAATTTTCCAGGATGTTGCCAGTGTGGAAGGTTTGAGTTGTAAAGAAAGGCAGGACAGGAGGCTCATAGGAGGTTGTGAGCTGAAGGTATGTATAGGGTTAATGGTCAGTTTCTTTTCTCAAGGATGGGGAATTTCAAGACTAGGGGCACATTTTTAAGGTGCAAGGAGAGAGATTTAAAAAAAGGCATGAGGGGCAAATGTTTTACACAGAGAGTAGTTCATGTGTGGAATGAACTTCCTGAGGCTCTCTGATGAAGGGTCTATGCCCGAAACATCAGCTTTTGTACTCCTGAGATGTTGCTTGGCCTGCTGTGTTCATCCAGCTCCACACTTTGTTATCTTGGATTCTCCAGCATCTGCAGTTCCCATTGTCACTGATACAATTTTAACCCCACTGCGAAGCCTCTTCCAGGGATGCCTAACCTGAAGAAGTTACCCTCCCCTCTCTGATGAAGGATCTAGGCCTGAAATGTCAGCTTTTGTGCTCCTGAGATGCTGCTTGGCCTGCTGTGTTCATCCAGCTTCACACTTAGTTATCTTGGATTCTCCAGCATCTGCAGTTCCCATTATCACTTATTCTTGAGGAAGTACTGGATTTGGGCACAGTTACAACTTTTAAAAGATAAATACATGATTAGGAAATTTTTAGACAGATATGGGCCAGAGGCAGACAGATGGGACTAGGTTGGTTAGGGATTATGTTCTGCGCGGACTGTTTGGACTGAAGGGTCTGTTTCTATGCTGTTTATGATGACCGCATCAAATGGACTGCAATTGTTCAAAAAAGCAACTGACCGCCACCTTCTCGAGGGAAATTGTAGTAAATGCTTACACAGTTAATGAAGCCCATTTTCCATGAAATAATATTTTTAAAAATCAGTGTTATAAACTTAAAAGTACATGCAATTCTATATTACGTTCTTGCAGTTAGTCAATCTATTTACAACCTTTATAAGAACTGGAATATTAATCTTCTGTGGAATGATTTATTTTTCAAATTTACACATCATATTTTAATTTCCAGCAGCAATGTGTACTTACACATTTTGGTTGAAGCTTAATGCAGTCTTCAACATTAATTCTTTACAAACTATTATTACACAGCATTGATTACTAAGATTTATCTGTATTTATCCAGAATTAAAGCAATGCAAACATATATGATGTTTCAAAAAAATCTTTGAAATTAAATTACCCAGCCAGACAAATGATGTGTTTTATTGGCATATGTAGTCATTTTAATTGGATGACCAAAATTGGATGTTATAATATAAAATGAAAATAACAAAGTGTCAAGTGACTTATTGCGAAATACTGTGAAGTGAGGAGTTAAATACACCTTTACTCAAAGAATGATGATTTATCTTGTGTGTAAGGGACTATGTCATAGTGATGTCCGATCACATGGAATTTAAACCAGAATCTGTCAGGTCCCAGAAAATGTCATCTCTTATCATTTCTTGTGTATGGTTAAATGCAATAAAACCTGTTAATGTTCATTCATTTGAGCGTAAACCTGAACTTACTATAATTGGGGGCAGTGATAGTACTGACCTAAGAAGAATGATAGGGATACATTTTAATTGAACAGGCCTTAGGTTTTACCCAAATATCATCTGCAATTAAGTTCCATTTTAAGAACAGTGAATAACTGTACTTTTTATGAATCCTCCCATGCAAAAGTTTTGTCAATTTTGTTAGTTTTTGTTTGCAATGTTGCAGGAAATGGCTTAGCTTGCTGTGATGAAACTTTTCCAGAATATAGATATATTTACATGTGTAGAAAGATGCTGCCACCAATTTCTTCTCGTTCTTGAATGGGTCTAAAGGCCTAATTCGCTTAGAATGGTAACGGATTAGCCACTATTGAGTCATAACAATAAGGAGCTGCTGTCTCAATGAGATATAATTGATTGCATGATAACCAGTAGGTTAAAGTTACATTAGTTCATTAGATATTGTTGCAAAGATTATGAGAAGTGATGAATCTTAATGCAGTTTCCAACATTAGCACTTTCACAAAACTCTTACCTTATACAACATTAGACATCACTAACTTTATTCCAGTCATTCTACTCACCCAATGGAACTGCAGTAAACTGGAAGACTTGCCTCTCCATGGAACCTGCTCTAAAAATTGTAATGGCTCTCAGAGGGATCAACCCTTTATACCGATGCACGTTAGAGTTGTGTGCATAAGCCAGGCCATCATGGAAGCCAACCTCCCATCCATCGACTCAATTTACATTGCTCATTGCTGTGGAAAGGCTGCTAACATCATCAAAGACATCTCCCACCCTGGTAATGCTCTTTTCCAAACTCTTCTGTCTGACAGAAAATACATAAGCTTGGACAGAAGTACCAACAGGCTCAAGAATAGCTTCTTCTCTAATGTTATTAAGCTGCTGAATAGACATCTCTATTTTCAAATAATGTTGATCTTGTTTTGTGCACCTTCTATGTAGTTTTAACCTTGTATGTCTCACTCTGTCAAAGCACCTTATGATCTTTATGCACTGATGATATGCTTGTACCGCTTGCAAAACAAAACTTTTCACTATACTTGGATAAATGTGACAACAATAAATCAAATCAAAGTTGCACACAGACATTCTGTTTGGGAAATCTTGTTGCACAAGAAGGATAAAATGTTAATTCGATAAATTTTGCTTTTAATTCTTGGAAACATTCAGGGTAATGATTTAGATTAATCGCTTCAATGGTCAATCAGCTTATTCTCGCTACCTGTCAAGGATATCTCTAGAATTCACGCTAGCTATAAAATGTTCATTGTTTCATTTGGTGTTTTAAAGGCTTTATACAACAGATACAAAGGCTTTTTGGCCCATTGCATTTATGCCAGCTTTTTGACAGGCTTATCTAATCAGCTAACTAGGGGATATCTGAGGAAATAAAAGCAGATCACGCTGGAAATGTTCAGCAGTCTGGAAAAATCTGCATCAAAGCCTTTAAAAAATTAAAGAGCTAAAGTTTCACATCAGAAGCTTTCATTGGAATGGTTTTGGAAATCTAAGGGAATTGCTTTTCAGGAGTATACTTTGAGTCTTTGTTTTTTACAATATTTGCCAAGCCCTTCATAACCGAGAAGGGGCCTGGGATAATTGGCCCTGTACAGTTAACATACTAAATGCGGTTAAGATTTGGAGTTTAAGATAGAAATGTATTACTTATAACATTTACATACTATAAGGTTTATTTTAATCAGTTTCGCCCTGTTCGCTGAAAAAGAGCCAGGCTCAAAGGAGTTGTTAGCCTCAGTAGTATTGTACTTGCTGCCTCTCAATCAGCAGGTTGTGAGTTCAGGTCTCACCCATGGACTTAAACATATCATTGAATATGACACTTCTGTGCAGTGTTGATGAAGTCTGTCAGATGTGACATTAAATGGAGGCCTGTCTGCTTTCCCAGGTGAGTACGAAAGTCCCTTGCCATCAATGAGATGGAACAGCAAAGCTTTCCCTGGTGTCTGTGCCACTATTTATTCATCAACCAACATCACTGAAAAAAAACAAATTAGTTGATCACTTCACATTGCTGTTTGTGCAGGACCTAATTGTGCATAAATTTGCTGATGTGTTTCCTACAGTCATTTTAAAAATTTTTCGGGATACCCTGAGATAGTGAATAAGCTATAAATGTAGGTCTCCCTTTCTTTAAATTAGAAAACAAAACAAAACCTAATGTAATAAATCATCAGAGGTTAACCAACATGGTGTTATGTGTCGAAGGTGAAGCACCAAACTTTCCATCCACATCTGCAAAAAAGAAGCACATTTCACGCCCATTCCTTAGTTAACAACTGTCAGGCATTAGCACTTCTGGTGTCACACTTCTCATCATCAGGCTTTGGTGCTGCACACTCTTAACTGCAAATACCTCACACTTCATTCCCATTTCAGCAAACGGGGATCAGAATTTTGCGGAGAGAGGGAGAGGGGATTGTCAGAGAACCTATCTTTTATTTTGATTAGAAAGAAAATTTAGTTCCTACTTCCATCAAGATTTACTTCTTTTTATCAATGGAAATCTCAAAGTCAATCATTTCTCAATGCTGCAGTAATATTATCAAGTGATTATTTTTCAACATCAGCAGGGCTGCTGCAAATAGTTGGACACACTGATAGACAGGAGTCAATGATTACAATATGTGTTATTTCTTCTTTGTAATGAGAATCCATAAAGTATGATTATTTGCATGAAGATTTATTTTTACACAGTAACGTTAGCCGCAAGGAATAATATTTATTTCTTGGGAGTCAGTCAGAAAACAATTGCTTCAAAGGTTGAGATTTGGCCAAAGCTAAAGCTCCTGAGGGCTTTTCAGGTGTTTGGTACATTGGATTGGAGGTGATTGGAGATGATATCGGGCAGTTAAAATCTGACGGGTCGGGGAGATAGTGGGTGGGACTATCAAAATGCCAGCCCAGTTACAGGGCCCAAAGATCTGGAGCTTCTGCAGGTCTACAGAGAAAGATCCCCAGGCTGAAACTACAATATAAGCCTGCGACTGCCTCCGTTTTATAGATAGACTGGAAAAGATATCAATTTAGTACATTTTTACATGGGCTAGGCTGGCAGTGACACATTTCCAGTGGTGGGATTAGGGTTGCAAGTGCACCATTTGCTGCTGTCAGCCCCTTCTCTGTGCCATGGAGGATTTGTTTTCAAAGTGTCGCCCTGGGATGTTACCAGGTGGCTGCCTCTGTGCAATGATGGCCACTGTTTGCTGTCAACAAGATTACAGTAGTCCAGAGAAATCACTCTTGGGTCATTTAACCATTAAACTTGACTTTCTGCCTCAGTATTGTAGTGATCTGTATCACAGAACATTTTACACGCTCCTTGACCTGAGGGACAGTAAATTTGAGTCTCGTTTGTTTTCAAACCTTCAATGTTCACAAAGATCATTGGGGGCGGTATTTAGAATTGCCCACGAGCTGATTCGTAAGTGGGAGGGTGCCTGGAAAATTGGCCAGAACCCCTGTCCAATGGCCTCTCACCAACCCTGACCTCTCCATAATTTTTACAGTGAGATGGCCAAGGACTAGGCCTCCTGCCCTTGTCCGACTTGAGAAGCTTAATCAACCAATTAGCAAATCCTTAAGGGGCCACTTTCAGTCAGTCTCATTTTTAAGTTTGGTAGAAGGCGGGTGGGAAACCCAGTAAGTCACCTGCTCAGTATTCGGGAAGCTCCAGGGAAAGGGGTGTGGATGAGGTGATGTGGGAGATGGGGGTGTGGATGGAGTGATGTGGGAAACAGAGGTGTGGACGGGTGATGTGGGAGATGGGGTGTGAATGAGGTGATGTGGGAGATGTGGGTGTGGACAGGGTGATGTGGGAGATGGGGGTGTGGATGGGGTGATGTGGAAGACGGGGTGTGGACGAGGTGGTGTGGGAGATGGGGGTGTGGATGAGGTGATGTGGGAGATGGGATGTGAACGAGGTGATGTGGGAGATGGGAGTTTGGACGGGGTGATGTGGGAGATGGGGGTGTGGATGAGGTGATGTGGGAGATGGTGGTGTGGAGGAAGTGATGTGGGAAATGGGGGTTTGGACGGTGTGATGTGGGAGATGGGGGTGTGGACGAGGTGATGTGGGAGATGGGGGTGTGGATGGGATGATGTGGGAAGTGGGGGTGTGGATGGGGTGATGTGGGAGACGGGGGTGTGGACTGGGTGATGTGGGAGATGGTGGTGTGGAGGAAGTGATGTGGGAGATGGGGGCTTGGATGGGGTGATGTGGGAGATGGGGGTGTGGACGGAGTGATGTGGGAGATGGGAGTTTGGACGGGGTGATATTGTAGGCGGGGTGTGGATGGGGTGATGTGGGTGATGGGGGTGTGAGTGAGGTGATATGGGAGATGGGGGTGTGGATGAGTTTTTGCGGGAAACGGGGGGTGTGGATGGGGCGATGTGAGAGACGGGGTTGTGGATGAGGTGATGTGGGAGATGGGGGTGGGGAAGACTTGATGTGGGAGATGGGGCAGGGAAGACAGGTTGGGATGGCCTGCTTCTTTTCAGCATCCCACGGGTGCTCCCACTTTCTCAGTGCAGTCTCTTCAATAACAACCCTGCTTCCCTCTGCCTGTTCCCTTCCAGCCTTCATCTACCCTTTTTGCCCTGTGATCCCAGTACTTAACCTGGTCCTGGATCCTGGAGTTGGAGACTTGGCTAATCCATCACATCTTCTGGTGCTGCTGGAACAGGGAATCTATCATTCAAGCTCACTCATCTATAGCTGTCTGACGGAGGACTTACTCCTGAATGATGGCTAAGGCAAAGGCGATAGTGTGGTTTTGGGCAGAGAGAACTGGTCTTGCTGTAAAGTCTATTGCAGATATGGATTTAAATGTTGCTCAAGAGTTTTCTGGAAGTGAAGTCTATAACAAAGAAATATTAAAAATCTTTGAAGAAAGCTGTAGTGAACGAGTGAATAGATAAAGCCCATCAAAGAAGGTAAAGAGGGGATTTTCCTTCTCCACCCTTATCTGCTTTCTGGAGGGACCACCCTCTCTGGGACTCTCTTGGCCCATTCACTCTCCCCTCCAATCCCACCACACCCAACACTTTTCCCTGTAACCGCAGGAAGTGCTACACCTTCCCCTACGTGTCGCCAATCACCCCCATCTCAGGCCCCAATAAGACTTTCCACATCAAGCAAATGTTCACCTGCACATCTGCTAATGTGGTATACTGTATCTGCCGTTACCATTATGGCCTCCTCTGCATTGGGGAAACCAAGCGGAGGCTTGGGACCACTTTTCAGAACACTTACTCTTGGTTCGCACTAAACAACTGCACCTCCCAGTTGCAAACCATTTGAACACCCTCTCCCATTCCTCAGATGATGTGTCCATCCTGGGCCTCCTGCAGTGCCATAATGATGCCACCCAAAGGCTGCAGGAACTGCAACTCATATTCCGCTTGGGAACCCTGCAGCCCAATGTTATCAATGTGGACTTCAGAAGCTTCAAAATTTCCCTTCCTCCACTCCGTCCTAAAACCAGCCCAGCTTGTCTCTGCCTCCCTAACCTGTGCTTCCTCCCACCTATCCCCTCCTCCCACCTCAAACCCCACCCCCATCTCCTACCTACTGACCTCATCCCGCTCCCTTGACCTGTCCATACTCCCTGGCCTGACCTATCTCCTCCTTAACTCCCTACCTACACTCACCTTTACTGGCTCCATCCCAGCGTCTGTCTGTCTCCTGTCTCCTCTCCACCTATCTTCTGCTCTATCCATCTTTTATCCAACACCCCCTCTCTCCCTATTTATTTCAGAACACGCTTCCCCTCCCCCATTTCTGAAGAAGGGTTTGGGCCAAAAATATCAGCTTTCCTGCTCCTCTGTTGCTGCCTAGCTGCTGTGTTCATCCAGCTCTATACCTTGTTATCTTAAATGGTTTGTTGGTCTTCTTGGTGAGAGATTTCGAGTACAGGAGCAGGGATGTATTGTTGCAGTTATACAGGGCCTCGGTGAGGCCACACCTAGAATATTGTGTGTAGTTTTAGTCTCCTTTTCTGAGGAAGGATGATCTTCTTCTCAAGGGAGCACAGCAAAGGGTTACCAAGCTGATTCCAGGAATGGTGGGTCTGATGTATTAGGAGAGATTGACTCAGTTGGAATTGTTTTCGCTAGAGTTCAGAACAATTGAGGGGGATCTCAGAGAGACTTATAAAATTGTAACAAGACTGTACAGGGTAGATGCAGGGTGGATATTCCTGATGGTGGGTGTGACCAGAATTAGGAGCCACAGTCTGAGGATTTGCTGTAGACAATTTAACATTGAGATGAGGAGACATTTCTTCACCCAAAGAGTGGTGAGCCTGTGCAATTCATGAATGCAGGAAGTAGTTGATGCCAAAACATTGAATGTATTTAAGAGGTGATGAGATATAGCGCTTTGGGGTGAATGGGATCAAAGGTTATGGGAGAAAGCAGGATTAGAGAATTGAGTTGGATGATCAGCCACAATTGTGAAGAATGGCAGACCAGGCTCGAAGGGCTAAATGACCTCCTCCTGCTCCTATCTTCTGTGTTTCTATGTTTCTATAAAAGGTGGGAAGTAAAAGCAAGATCTCATAACGATGAGAGGTTTGAAATGATTTTATAATATTTAGAATTCAAAAAAGGGAAACCTAAACAACACAGTGGCTCAGTGGTTAGCACTGCAGCCTCACAGCACCAGGGACCCAGGTTCGATTCCAGCCTCAGAGGACTGTCTGTATGGAGTTTGCACATTCTTCCCATGTCTGTGGAAGTTTCCTCCGGGTGGTCCGGTTTCCTCACACAGCCCAAAGATGTGCAAGTTAGGTGTCTTGGCCATGCTAAATTGCCCGTAGTGTTCAGGGGTGTGTGGGTTATAGGGGGATGGGTCTGGGTTTGGGTGGGATGCTTCAAGGGGCGGTGTGGACTTGTTGGGCCAAAGGACCTGTTTCCACACTGTAGGGAATCTAATCTAATCTAAACTTAGTATGTCGCAATTAATTTGCAAAGTTAGAGTTAGAAATGAAAAGACTTACTTAGAGATGAGAGATACGCAGTGATGAAAGGACATAGAGTTTAAAAAAAAGAGAATTGAAATGGCAAAGGAGAAATAAGAGAGGAAGATAGAAAGTGTGGAGAAGGAAAATCAGATGGAAATGGAAAGGAAGATAGGAATAAAGAAACACTTGAACCCCAAAGAGTAGGGAAATAAATGAACATGAGTTATCTATGAAGCATCTGACAGCAAAGAGAGATGTAAGAATTTGATAGAACAGACATTGTAAGCTGAAGGTGGCAAGTTCGGAAGCATGCAGGCTCCTGTGCCTGGGGCTCGTTGACTCTAAAGAACAAAAAAAATTACAGCAAAGGAACAGGCCCTTTGGCCCTCTAAGCCTGCACTGATCCAGATCCTCTGTCTGAACCTCTAACCTATTTTCCAAGGATCTGTATCTCTCTGCTCCCTGCCCATTCATGTATCTGTCTAGATATGTCTTAAATGATGCTATAATGCCTGCCTCTACCACCTTCACTGGCAACACATTCCAGGCACCCACCACCCTCTGCATAAAGAACTTTTCACACATAGCTCCCTTAAACTTTTTCTCTCTCATCTTGAAATCATGACTCTTAGTAATTGATTCCCCCACTCTGGGAAAAAGCTTCTTGCTATCCACCCTGTCTATACCTCTCATGATTTTGTAGACCTCAATCAGGTCTCCTCTCAACTTCTGTCTTTCTAATGTAAATAATCCTAACCTACTCAACCTCTCTTCATAGCTAGCGCCCTCCATACCAGGCAACATCCTGGTGAACCTCCTCTGCACTCTCTCTAAAGCATCCACATCCTTTTGGTAATGTGGTGACCAGAACAGTAAACAGTATTCCAAATGTGGTGGAACCAAAGTCTTATATAACTGTAACATGGCCTGACAACTCTTGCACTCAATACCTCGTCCGATGAATGAAAGCATGCCATATGCCTTCTTGACCACTCTATCGACCTTTGTTGCCACCTTCAGGGTGCAATGGACCTGAACACCCAGATCTCTCTGTTCATCAATTTTCCCCAGGGCTTTTCCATTACCACATAGTTTGCTCTTGAATTGAATCTTCCAAAATGCATCACCTCGCATTTGCCATTTCTCTGCCCAACTCTCCAATCTATCTACATTCTGCTGCATTCTCCGACAGTCCCCTTCACTATCTGCTACTCCACCAATCTTAGTGTCATGTGCAAACTTGCTAATCAGACCATCTATACCATCCTGCAGATCATTTATCTATGTCACAAACAACAGTGGTCTCAACACGGATCCCTGTAGAACACCACTGATCACAGTTCTCCATTTTGAGAAACTCCCTTTCACTACAACTCCCTGTCTCCTGTTGCCCAGCCAGTTCTCTATCCATCTAGCTAGTACATCCTGGACCCCATGCGACTTCACTTTCTCTGTCGTCTACCATGGGGAACCTTATCAAACGCCTCACTGAGGCCCATGTATATGACATCCACAGCCCTTCCCTCATCTATCAACTTTGTCACTTCCTCAAAGAATTCTATCACGTTGGTAAGACTTGACCTTCCCTGCCTATCACTAATAAGCCCATTTTCTTCCAAATATAAACAGATCCTGTACCTTAGTATCTTCTCCAGCAGCTTCCCACCACTGATGTCAGGCTCACCGGTCTATAATTATCTGGATTATCCTTGCTATCCTTCAAGGGGACAACATTAGCAATTTTCCAGTCTTTTTGGACCTCACTGTGTTCAACAGTGCTGCAAAGATATCTGTTAAGGCCCCAGGTATTTCCTCTCTCACATCCCTCACAACCTGGGATAGATCCCATCCGGACCTGGGGGCTTATCCATCCTAATGTCTTTTAGATTACTCAACATTTCCCCCTCCTTATGCTGACTTGATCTAGAGTAATCGAACATCTATTCCTAACCTCAACATCTGTCATGTCCCTCTCCTCAGTGAATACTGACACAAAGTACTCATTAAGAATCTCATTAATTTTCTCTGACTCCTCACATAACTTCCCTCTTTTGTCCTTGAGTAGGCCAACAATTTCTCTAGTTACCCTCTTGCTCCTTATGTATGAATAAATAGCTTTGGGATTTTCCTTAATCCTGTTTGCCAATGATATTTCATGACCCCTTATAGCCTCCTTAATTCCTCTTTTCAGATTGGTCCTACTTGCCCGATATTCTTCCAAAGCTTCATCTGTTTTCAGTCGCCTAGACCTAATGTATGCTTCTTTTTTCCTCTTTGCTAGTCTCACAGTTTCACGTGTCATCCTTGGTTTCCTAATCTTGCCGTTTCTATCCCTCATTTTCACAGGGACATGTCTGTCCTGCACTCTAATCAACCTCTCTTTAAAAGCCTCCCACATATCAAATGGGGATTTACCCTCAAACATCTGCTGCATCACACAACCAGCCCAGCTCGTCCCCTCCCCCCACTGCATCCCAAAACCAGCCCAGCCTGTCTCCGCCTCCCTAACCTGTTCTTCCTCTCACCCATCCCTTCCTCCCACCTCAAGCCGCACCTCCATTTCCTGCCTACTAACCTCATCCCACCCCCTTGACCTGTCCGTCTTCCCTGGACTGACCTATCCCCTCCCTACCTGCCCACCTATACTCTCCTCTCCACCTGTCTTCTTTTCTCTCCATCTTCGGTCTGCCTCCCCCTCTCTCCCTATTTATTCCAGAACCCTCTCCCCATCCCCCTCTCTGATGAAGGGTCTAGGCCCGAAACGTCAGCTTTTGTGCTCCTGAGATGCTACTTGGCCTGCTGTGTTCATCCAGCTTCACACTTTGTTATCTTGCTCCCAATCCAGTCTGCTTTCCCTCTTTGTGAACATTTTATTTTTTCCTTTTTCTTCTTGCCTTTTCTTTCTTTTTCCTTTTTACTCCTAATTACCTTCAGGGGAGAGCTCAGTCATGGCAGCATTGGCAGTGATAACATCGATGGGGTCCAGAGAGTGGTGGCAGCTGGTGAGCCTGGAGTGGAGACTCTGGCAACAGTGCCACGGAGGTGTCTGAGGGAGACAGGCCCAGCAGTGAAAGATGGCATCTGAAGAATGGTGGCTTCAACATTGGCTTGGCACAGCGCTGGCGAAAGGGTTATCCACTCTCTTTAAGGTATTATTCTTAAATGATTCAAAGTGGCGTTGGAATCATGGCAATGGTGAAAGTTTTCACTGTGGTTTTCATGTGAAATACATGTGACAATAAAATCATTCGTTCAGAAGGATGCCAAAATAATAAAGAAGAAAGGCTGAACCAAAAAAATCATGTAAAGAAATTAACATGTTTCAATTGCACACAGATTGGGTGTATCAAAGCCAATTGTTGGAGTTAAATGGGAGTCTAATTGTAGTTGTAGAAATATCTAAGAAATCTTCAAAAGAAGGGGGCAATAAGAAAGGAAATAGGTACTAAAATTAGCGGGTGTACAGATGAAACAAAAATCCTGAGAAAGCATAATGAGGGAGAAATGGTTCAGAACTGTAACAAAAATCCTTTGAATAGTGCCACAGAGAATCAGACCACTGGAGGCTCTGAATATTCTATCTCAAAAAGAGAGGTATTTCCTTATGCTTTGAGTAAAGGAGGTAAATCAATAAAGATATTGAGAGATAATGGAACAAGTTAGTTACTGATTCTGGCTGATGATACTATTTGTCTTCCTGAGGGATGAATAAAGGAGACAATATTAATTGGAGATACACATAGATGTTATAAACCAGACTGATTATTGCTGGGATAAAAAAGTGACTATGTAAATGAAGAAGTTGTAGAGTGAGTTGTGAAACAAATTCCTAAAGAAGGAATTGATTTCACTTTCGGAAATTACCTGACAGGTTCAAAAATTTGGCCTCAGCAGGGTAGTCGAACAACCAACAGAGATATTTTTTAAAAAGTACCTTAACAAAGTGAACAACTTGGATTGTTTTCTGACTGTGTTGTGACTAGATGGCAGACCCATAGAATTAGACAGGAAAGAGAGGACTCAATAAAACAGAGAGTTGGTTTAGAAATGTAGTAATCAGCTACAATTTTATAACATTGAAATAAAAAGAATAAAAGTAAACAGAATGATTCTGATATGATTCGTCAATTTTCTTTTATAGAAATGCAGGAAACAAATTTAGAATATAGACTCATGTGCAAATTGCCTACTCAGAAATTTGACCAGAAACAATACATGAGTGCTATTACTTTGACAACAATGTACAATTGAGAAAGTGGAGACCACCTCAGATACGAGCCGAGGAGGAATGGGCAGTGGCCGTCAGATGGAAATTCTGAAGTTTGGAATGAAATATGAATGTCTCATGAAATTCTAATTGTGGTTCAATTAGGCATTAGTAAAACACAAGCTAAGATTGTAAAACACATTTATTGCCTAGGATTCCACAAAGATGCATTTTCAAATTTTGCCAAACAGACATGTCAGGTAACAGGGAAGTCCCAACTTTGAAGTAAACCACATTTTTTAATTCCAATATTCAATAGATGGTATAGGACCTCAACCTAAAACCAGGAATGAAAACCAGCATGTATTGATTATGAATATTTCCATAAAATTTCCTGAGGCCATGAATTTAGGAAAGAAATGCAGCAAATGTGACAAGTTAGTTGGATTACATGACAAATTACGTGACTGAAGTTCAAATTTAACTTTACAAGTACAGAAAGATTGATGACTCGTTTGGGAATGAAACAATTTACATCTTCTGCTTATCACCCACAATCTCAAGGTTCATTGAAAGGATGGTTTCAAATCTTGAAGACCATTAGAGCCTATTATCAAGAAAGTTCGAATGATTAGTAAAGACAATTCCTTTATTACTATTTGCCATTAGGTATGTCCTCAAGGGGCTACAGGATTTAATCTATTTGTACTAATAAATGGATGTGCAGTTAGAGGACCATGGCAACTAAGAGGAATTGGTAAACCAGAGTTGAAATGTAATGTTTCCAATCTATATTTCAAATTTCAGAGCAGAATTGGCCAAAGTTTGTGTGTTGCCAAAAATACATTTGCAGGTGTTCAACAAACAATGAAAACTACAGCAGATAATAAGGCCAAAGTTTGACATTTTCTTGCTAGAGACAAGGCATTGTTGTTGTTACTTGTCTCCAAAAGCCATCAAAAGCAAAATTTACTGGAATTTAGAAAATCTGAAAGAAAATCAGCTCCAGATTGGGGTGGGTGTGGGAAGTGGGGCGTCTTTAGATTCCTTGCAAGTGGAGTCACAGGTGGATAAGTTAGTGAAGAAGGTGTTTGGTATGCTTGCCTTTATTGGTTAATGCATTGAGTATCAGAGTTGGGAGGTCATGTTGCAGCTGTGCAGAATATTGGTTAGGCCACTTTTGGAATACTTCAGGCAGTTGTGGTTCCATGCTATAGGAAGGATATTATGAAACTTGAAAAGTTCAGAAAAGATTTACAAGGATGTTGTCAGGATTGGAGGGTTTCAGCGATATGAAGAGGCTGAACAGACTGGCGCTATTTTCCCTTGAGCATTGGAGGCTGACGGGTGATCTTATAATAGTTTATCAAATCATGATGGCACAGATAGGGTAAATAGCTAGGGTCTTTTTCCCAGGGTGGAGAAGTTCAGAACTAGGAGGCATAGGTTTAAGGCAACAGGGAAAGATTTAAAAGGGACCCAAGGGGTAGCTTTTTCACATAGAGGGTGGTGCGTGTATGGAATGAGCCACTAGAGGAACTTGCAGAGGCTGGTACAATTACAACATTTAAAAGGCATCTGGTTGGGTCTAGGAATAGGAAGGATTTAGAAGGATATGGGCCAAAACTGGTAAATGGACAATATTTATTTAGGATATCTGGTCGGCAGGACGAGTTGAACTGAAGAGCCTGTTGCCATGCTGTATATCTCTACATTTCTATGACTCTAAGTGAGTCATAGCAACATGCTGAAAAGCGATTATGACAAGGACTTTAATTAGGAGAGAAGTGCAATTACAGTAATGAAAGAAGCATGGAGGAACATAGGAACATCAGAGCATTAATCAGGAATTGAAAGTTCAAAAGTTAACTCTCAAACCATCAGATTGTTAAATGTGGAGATGCTTAAAGGGTTGATTAGTATCATGTTTTATCTTCCAGAAAACAATCAAGGGTAACTTAAAAAGGCTGTTACAGCATTGTAATTTGCGGGGAAGTAGTTCTGATTCTTCGTGATCTTAATGTGGGGATGTATTACCTATAAAGCAATGCTTGTACAATCTAAATGCAGAGAGGTTAGATCAGGTGATGGAGGAGATTAAGTTCATTAAGTTCATTAAGTTTTAATGGTCTTATGGTCTTGTGGATAAACACAATATTCAACTATGTCAGCCTACCAATCATGATGGTATGGAAACCAGATCGGTCACAAAGTTCCTGCTATTGATCATTGCAAAGTCAATGTGGTAATGAAAGTTGATTCATATCCTAATCATAGACTAGAGGACTGTAATGAACAAATTGGACATGCACAATTTGTCACAAATATTGACCGGCTAAAAGGATATTGGCAAGTTCCGTTAACTGATAGAGCTAAAGAAACATTGAGTTCTAAAACACTGTATGGACATTCTCAGGACAAAGTAATTTGGAGTGAAAAATGCACCATAAACAATTCAACTGTTAACCAATAAAGTAATTGAAGGACAATGTAATCGTATTAATTACATTGCCAATTTGTTCTTTTTTAACCTAACCCAGGAAGAATTTGACTGAGCTGTTTAATCAGCTATGAAACACCAATTTCATTATAAATTTAGCCAAGAGAAAATTTTCTGAGGCAAGGGTGACTTATTGGGACATAATGTGGGACAAGGCTAAGTAGCATCTAGAAAAGTGAAAGTATGAGCCATTTTGGATTTTCCTGTGCTGAGAACAAATTGTGAACTTTTACATTGTGTTGGCTTGAATGGAATCTACATGAGCTTGTTCTGAACTTCAGCACAGTTATTGCACCTTCAATAAACTTTGTTGAAAAATGATAGAACATTTGAATCAATGCAAGGCTTTTGAAGTGCTGTTGAAAGGTTTGAAACTGTGACAACAACTTATCAATTTTGGGTGAGACAAATTTTATTAAACCGTTCAAACCAGCTGTTGATGCCAGTGACTTTGGAATGCAGGCTGTTCTACTGAAAAATGATCAGATGCAGATTGAATGGCCTGACAGTTATTTTACAAAGAAATTGACTCCCCGTCAACAAAAATATTCATCAATTAGAAAAGATGCATTGAGTCTTGTGATAGCTCTGCATCATTTTGAAATATTCATCAGTAATAACATGAAAGAAAAATGTCACTTATATGGATCACAATCCACTGATCTTCTTAGAATCCCAGAATCCCTACAGCGTAGAAAGAGGCCACTCAACTCATTGTGTCTGCACCAACCCTCTGAAGAGTATCCCACCCAGACACAGTTCCCATCCTGTCCCTGCAGCCCTGCATTTACAATGACTAACCCAACTAACCTGCATATTCCTGGACACTATAGGGAAATTTAACATGGCCAGTCCACTTAACTGCACTTCTTTGGGAAAACTTTGGGTTAATTACATTGTTAAAGCTAAAGGCTGCGATCCTAAACAACCTTCTTTATCCAACTCTTTGTGAGGCTGGATGAACACAGCAGGCCAAGCAGCATCTCAGGAGCACAAAAGCTGACGTTTCGGGCCTAGGCCCTTCATCAGAGCCCGAAATGCCAGCTTTTGTGCTCCTGAGATGCTGCTTGGCCTGCTGTGTTCATCCAGCCTCACATTTTGTTATCTTGGATTCTCCAGCATCTGCAGTTCCCATTAACTCTTATCCAACTCTTTGCCTTCTATTATTTCACCAACACATGCCAGGTGTGTTTGGGTAAAACCCTGAAGGTATTATTTGAAGTTGAGAAAGTATAAGGCAGGTGTATGAAAACTCCCAGAGGGAGCTATTAAATTCTCCTGATTGGGAGTTGAAGTAAATGTTGAACTAAGTCTAGGTAGGATGAAAGAGAAGGAGATCCTCCTTAGTGTGCGGACTGTAAAGATGTCCTTTTACCATTATATTTTTAGCTTGTATTTTAGCTCTTTAAATATGTATTGTATGTTAATATTTTAATATTAATTTCTTTTGCATAATAAACCCCTATTTCATTGTTAAAACCCAAATCTACAACATCGTATGCTTATGTTTCAGTGACAGACCGCCTCGTTAAAACCAAATAAACAAAGTATGACTTACCAATTCAGATTTTAGTTTGGGATTTAACTTGCCTGGTAATAACATTAGCTTTGATCATTACAATTTCCACAGAGGGTGAAAAAATTGTATCCCATTTCAAATGAAGCATTTGTCAACTTCTTTAAAAAATATTTTTATGTTGGCTGTTTGGGACAGCATATGTCCTCTGGAATGATTTAACTGATTCAGTGATGTGAAATATTGCTGATGTTTTAACCTTGGCTTCATTGAAAGAGAGTCATCCCTATTCCAGATGTTGTCAGAAGGACATTCTGCAGCAGATGGTAGAACTCTGTTAGTGCCAACATTGTGAAAATGGGTAGCAAAGCGAGGTTCCCTCAGACATATGGAGGGATCTGTAAATCTGAGTTCTAAGATGGTAATGGGAACGTTCAAAGCAACTTGCGTGTCATTGTGCCAGTACTCACTGACCTGTTAGGAACACCCATTCCTTTCCTAAAATACACACAACATCTTTGAAGTCCCCTAAGGGATTCATAACTTCAACAATTTGTTGCAATTTAAATGAATCATAAAATCACAGAATGGGTATAGCACTTGAGGGGGCCATTTGGCCAATTGTGCTGGCTCTTTTGCAAATGCAATTTAGCTAATTCCACATTTCCAGCCCTCTCTCCAAACACCAGTATTTTGTTTTTGTTTTATTTTCATATGCTTATCCAACTCCTACATATTTGTGAAAATATGAAAAAGGTAAAAAAAATTACAGGCTTACCCAAAACATCTCTGAACCAGGAAGCAAAATATCTAGAAATATCATCTAAAATGGAAAAATACAACACTTCTATCACCAACTGAACTTATTATCTTCTTTTAAGGGCCTAATTGACCAAAGGTTCCAGAACCCATCACATTTCATTTTAAACAGAGCAGCCATGGATATTGATCCATTTTCCTTCACAACTCCTGCCTTAACCTGTTGAATATTCTCAAATTTTTTCTTCATTTTTATTACCCTATCCTCAAGTTGGATATTGAACATGGGATTAGTGTTAAATGATTCAATTGAAATTAAGTCCTGCATCGTAGTATTATTTTAAGATGTCATGGCCCCTAAGAATCTTACACCTTTCAAAAAAAAAATTTCTCCTAAATTCCAATGGGTACAGGTCCGACCTACACAAATCCTTCTTACAATAGAGATGGCTACACCAGGAGACCTCCTCCGCCAGGCACCAGCCTGTCCCACCATTCTGAGTTGGTAGAAGCTACCTCATTACTGTGCCTGGGCCGGGAAAAGACCTTCCCAACAAAGTTGTTAAAAGAAGGTAAGGTATCATCGTAAAAGGAAACTTTTTTTTTCAAATGCATGGAAAGAAAAAAAATGTAACACAGATGGAGTAGATGAGCTTCAGTTTCCTGGGCTGTAGAGCCTGCATGTGGTGCTGCTACTCTGCTACCATCTTGGAAAGAAATACTTCGGAATGTTGTCAGTGCTTATAGCCTTTGCTGTATCCTTCTTGCTCAGCACTTTTTGTCATCCAGTTTCAATTTCTTGTTGTCAAGTATATGTTCATGGTACACACCTCTTTTCCTCTCTGTCTTTCTTCACCAGGGAAAAGGAGAAAACTCTCACGGCCTTTTGACAGCATACGGTTGCAGTTCCAGAAGGTTGGGTGCAGGGCCTTACAGGGAAAGGATCTAAATAAAGAAAAGTTACTAAAACCCACTGTTATGATGAAGACATTCAACAATTTAACTCACCAGGGTCAAAATGAAAGCTGTTCCTCTGTCCATTCGCTCAATGTGGACACTAAAGGCAGTTCCTGAATTCCACTTTCCTCATCATGCCTTAAGAACGTGATGTTAAATAAGCAGAAGGAAGAATGTTTACTGAGGCCTTTACTCCGTTATAGTTTAAGGTAGTTTATAAGTGAAAGGTTTAACTGAGATGTTGAAAGAAACTCCACTTATCAGGATTTAAAGGGTTATTCCTTGGAGGAGCTAACAAGTTGTTCAATTGTTTCTAAATTGTGTACCGAGTGTTTCAGTAACAGCAAAGAGAACATACTTTTAATTATAACATGAGGTCTAATAAAGACCTGTAGGTATCACAAATGTAATGCAAGTAGTTATTAAGTATCCTTTAATAAACTGGTTTTTCAAAACTTAGCCTATCATTTACCCAAGATTTCACATGGGCTCTCATCTCAACTTGGTGTTCATAACTTACGCTAACAGTCAATAGAAGGATTGTTGACATTGAATCCAACAGGGCATCAGAGGAAGGAGACCACAGTACACAGGTGAAAGTTTATGTAGCCGCGTCAACTCAAACTGAATGTTCTGAGAAAGGGTCACCAGACCCGAAATGTTAACTGATTTTTTTTCTTCACAGATGCTGCCAGGCCTACTGAACTTTTCCAGCAACTTCTGTTTTTGCCTTTTTTTATTCATTCATGGGACATGGACATCACTCACAAGGTCAGCATTTATTGTTCATTCCCAGTTGTCAACAGTAGTTGCCCCTCTTGGCCTTTTTAAATCTTTCTCCTCTCACTTTAAAAATATGCCTCCTAGTTTTTAACTCACCCATTCGAGGGAAAAGACTTTTGCTGTTTATTTTATCTGTGTCTCTCATGATTTTATAAACTTCTATATGGTCACCCCTCCATCTCTTATGCTTCAGTGAAAAAAACCCCAGCCTGCCCAGCCCATCCTTATAACTAAAACCATTCAGTCCCAGCAATGTCCTGGTAAATATTTTCTGAACTCTCCACAATTTAATAATATCCTCACTATAACTGGGTGACCAGAACTGTACACAGTACTCGAAAAGTGGGTCTTACCAATGTCCTGTACAACCTCAACATTACGCCAATGAAGAGAAGCATGCTAAAAACTTTCTTAATCACCCTATCTACTTGTGACAGAAATTCCAAAGAACTATGTTCCTGAACCCCAGGGTCTCACTGTTCAACATACTACCCAGGTCCCTACCATTAACTGTATAAGCCTTGTCCTCATTCGTTCTATCGAAATGCAATATGTCACATTTATCCAAACAAATTCCATCTGTCACTCCTCAGAACATTGGCACAATTGATCAAGATCCCTTCGTAATCTTAGGTAACACACTTTTTGACTCCTCAGAGCTTCTCCATTGTCCACAAGGAACAAGCCTGAGTGTGATGGAATATTGCCCATTTGGGTGAGTAGAGACTGCAGCTCCAACAATACACAGGAGTTTCAACAACATCCACGACAAAACAATTAGTTTCATTGGCACTCCATCTAGCACCATCAACATTCACTCCCCTGCTACTGACACACAATGACAACAATATGAATAATCTACAAGAGATGATGGGAACTGCAGATGCTGGAGAATCCAAGATAACAAAGTGTGAAGCTGGATGAACACAGCAGGCCAAGCTGCATCTTAGGAGCACAAAAGCTGACGTTTTGGGCCTAGACTCTTCAGCAGAGAGGGCCTAGGCCCAAAACGTCAGCTTTTGTGCTCCTAAGATGTTGCTTGGCCTGCTGTGTTCATCCGGCTTCACACTTTGTTATCTTGAATCATCTACAAGATGCTTTGCACAAATTCATCAAGACACCTCAGACAGCACTTTATAAATTCTCAGCCCTTACTGCAAGGACAATGGCAGCAAATATTCAGCAAGCAAGTTTCCCTACAAGCCTGTATTGTTAGGCTGAAAGTACCTAATGGAATCATTAACATCTGATCAAAATGATTTCTTTGTTCATTTGTGAGATGAGGATGTCGATGTCTGGCCAACATTTCTTGCCCATCCCTGAATGTCCTTGAGAAGGTGCTGGTGAGCTGCCTTCTTGAACCGTTGTATTTTTCCTGCTATAGGTTGATACACACTGCCATTAGGGAGGGAATTCCAGGATATCGACACAGATGTAGTGAAGGAACAGTGAAGGAACCAAAAAAAAAGAATACAGGCATGGACTATTTTCGAAACGGCAAGAAAATTCATAAAGCAGAAGTACAAAAGGATCTGGGAGTATTGGTCCAGGATTCTCTAAAGGTTCATTTGCAGTAGAGTTCCCGATTAAGAAAGCGAATGTAATGTTGTAGTTTCTCTCAAGAGGGTTAGAATATAAAAGCAGTGATGTGCTTCTGAGGCTTTATAAAGCTCTAGTTAGGCCCCATTTGGAATACTGTGTCCAATTTTGGGCCCCACACCTCAGGAAGACACACTTGCTCTGGAACATGTCCAGCAGAGATTCACATGGATGATCCCTGGAATGGTAGGTTTAACGTATGATGAACGGCTAAGGATCCTGAGATTGTACTCATTAGAGTTTAGAAGGTTGAGGGGAGATCTAATAGAAATTTACAAGATAATGTATGGCTTAGAAGGGGTGGACGCTGGGAAGTTGTTTCCATTAGGTGGGGAGACTAGGACCCGTGGGCACAGCCTTAGAATTAGAGGGGGTAAATTTAAAACAAAATGAGGAGACATTTCTTCAGCCAGAAAGTGGTGGGCCTGTGGAATTCATTGCCACGGAGTGCAGTGGAGGCCGGGATGTTAAAGGCCTTCATGGCAGAAATTGATAAATTCTTGATCTCACAAGGAATCAAGGGCTACGGGGATAGTGCAGGGAAGTGGAGTTGAAATGCCCATCAGCCATGATTTAAATGGCAGAGTGGACTCGATGGGCTGAACGGCCTTACTTCCACTCCTGTATCTTATGGTCTTATGGTCTTATGGATATATTTTCAAGTCAGGATGGTGAGTGGCTTAGAGGTGAACTTGGAGGTGGGGTGTTCCCATGTATCTGCTGCCCTTGTCCCTCTAAGTAGAAGTGGTTGAGTGTTTGGAAGGTACTGCCTCAGGATCTGTGATGAATTTCATTACAAGAAGAAATCTGCACTTCAATACATAATACAATGGTAATTTATTAGCTTGATATACTTAATTATACATAAACTAATGAATGAATCTACTAGTTTAAACTACTTTATTCATATGCAAACTAACGAATCTCACTGCCTTGCCTTCAAACTGCAGACTACAGATGGCTAGTACTTGGAGATCTATTTCAGATTCCACGGCTTTGTTCTCCTGAATCTGGTCCGATGGGCAAAGTCCAATGAGTGGGACAAAGTCCCTGATACATGCAATGTAGCCATTTTGTAGTATTTTTAGTAATTTTCTAAACATTCCATTGCACAAAAAACAATTTGAAAACATCTTCAGGTGGTTCTGTGTTAACTACATAAAAGAATGGCTCCCATAGACAATACAGGTCATGCAGTTACCTCCCAGCCAAAACAGACAGCTGTTACACCAGGCTGATTTTCACGGATTTTTCTACTTTGCCTAAATTGTTCATTGCTGTGTCCAATTAATTCTTAACCATTTAAAAACCCTAAAGTTCTGGTTTGAACATATCATTTTTAAACTCAATGCTACAAAGCCACACAACATCCTGACTTGGAAATGCATTGCTGTTTGCTATTTTGTGCAGTTCTGATCTCCTCGTTTGAGGAAATAAATTTTAGTTATGGAGGAGGAGCAATGAAGGTTTACCAGGCTGATTGTTGGAATGGCAGAGCCGACATATAAAGAGAGATTGAATCAATTAGGACAATATTTACTGGAGTTTGGAAGAATGAGGGTGATCCCATAAAAAACCTTTAAAATTCTATCAGGACTAGACTGGGTAAACTGGAAAAATTTATAATGTTTCTAAAAGATGTTCCTGATGACCAGGAAGTCCAAAACCAGGGATCACATATGAAGGATATGAGGTACGCCACTTAGGACTAAAATGAGGAAATATTCTTTCACCCAGAGAGTCGTGAGCTTGTGGAATATGCCGTCAGACAATGTGGTTGAGGCAAAAAAGGTTGAATGTTTTTGGGAAGAAGTTGGGTATAGTTCATAGGATAAAGGAATCAAAGAGCAAAGGAGAAACCAGGAACAGGGTACTGAGGTGGATGAACAACAATGGCCAAAGCTAATTGTGGGGCAGGTTTGAAGGGACTACATTTGTCCCCCCTTTCAATGCTTATATGTTCCTTCACTGTTGCTGGGTCAAAATCCTGGAAATCCCTCCCTAACAGCATTGGTAATGTACCAGCACGACTTGGACTGCAGTGAGACAAGAAGACAGCTCACCATTCCATCATAGTGGCAATAAAGAATGGACAATACATTCTAGCCTTACCGGCGATGTCTAATTTTTGCGAATGAATTTTAAAAAAAGTGACAACTGGGTTTGAAAAAAAGCTAGCTTCCAGTGATAAAGATTGAAGCTACTGCCCTTGATACCAAGACAGCATTTGTGAGTTAACAAGCTGTGGAGCTGGATGAACACAGCAGGCCAAGCAACATCTTAGGAGCACAAGCATTTGTGAGTGTTTGGCATCAAGAAGCCTTTGGACTGGATTTCACCCGGCCATCAAGGGACTCACTCACAGGCTGGATGTCATCAGGATCATGGTGTAGGTTTTCAATTTTTGAATGAAAACATTTCACTTAAGCTCATGAATGTTGATGATGCGGATTTGCAGCTGCATTTCATTATTGGAGTTCTGATTTTGGGAAGCCAGTACTATCTGCTGGATGTGCACTATTTTTATTGTTAATGCAATGTCATCATCGCTGGTAAGGCAATGACATGTTGCCCATTCGTAACTGTCCTTGAACCAAGTGTCTTACAGGGCAGTTACAGGTCAACCACTTTGCTATGGGCCTGAATTGGCATATAGGCCAGACTGGATCAGGATGGCAGATTTCCTTTCCTATAGACTGCGGTGAAATGGGCAGATTTTTTTGAATAAAACTGTTTTATGTTTTCATGGTAGCCATTACTGTTGGCTAGATTTCAATTCTCAATTTTTTTTGCTATTTAAGTTTAAATTCCACTAGCTGCTGGGGTAAAATTTGAATCCACATCACCAGAAGATTATCGTGGATATCCGGATTAATAATTCAGTGACATGACCAAATGACACCGCTATCTTGGAAAGTACTATGTAAACTTGTTAAGAAAGTTCTGCAACTTCAATCTTCAATATACAAGATGATTCAGTACCTTCAATGAGGTCTGGTTTATCTGTCCAATCAGTACATCTCCCCCGGCAGTTGAGCATGTATCCAGGTACAGGGTAGATGATTCCCAGGTGCCACAACTTCTTCCTTTCCTTTTAAGCCTCCCTCTCATTAATTGACTCGGTTGTGTGATGCCAAATTACACGATGGTTTTTTTTTCTGCAGTCAATCATTCGAAGCCCCTTGAAATGCTGGAGTCAGTGGCCAGAAATCAGTTAATTATCAATTTTGATTTGTTTCATGATGGGTTCCTCTCCATGAGCCTGAGTGAGTTTTCTGATACTATTCTCGGTAACTTGTGACGTGAGCTATGCGTCATGCCTCTATAATGCCCTATTCATGCTTTCTTGCCTCTCTCAGAGGAAAGTGCACTCACCACTGCCACGATAGAGGGAACCAGGGCTGTATTTGGATTTCATGAAGGCGCTTGACAGGGCACCTCTTGTAGGTTAAGTATGAAGATTAAAGCCCGTGATGTTGGATGAAGGAAATTGACATGGATAGAGAAGTGGTTCATGGGTGGGAAACAGTGAGTTCTTTTTCACATTGACATCCTTTCAGCTCCAGTGGGTTTCAACAGGGATCAGCAAGGGGACCACAACTGTTTACAATATAGCTTCATTACTTGGAGAAAGGAAGTGAATGTTCTGTGACCAAATTTGCAGACAATACAAAAATAGTTGGAAGTGCATGTTGCAAAAGGGATAACAATCAGCTTATGGAAAGATATTGATAGATGAAGAAAGTGGACAAAAATGTTGACAAATGTATCTTGTGGGGAAATGTGAAATTGTTCATTTTGGAACGGAAAACAAAAGGACAGCTCAGGACGGTTTTAACTAGAGTGGCAGGGAACTGGGAACGAGAACACTGGGTCAGCAAGTGAAAGGCATTGAGGTAAGGTAAATGTTAGGAAATCAGAAAGGAAGAATAGGCAGAGACAGGTAAATGTAAAGAATAGTATTAATGATATGAAGTATGTTTATTTCAATACAAAGAGTATTATAGGTAAGGTAGATGAGCTTACAGTCTGGATCAGTACATAGGACTATGATGTTGTACTTATTACAAAGACTTGGTTGAGAGAGGGGCAGGACTGACTGTTCAACGTTTCAGGGTTTCATTGTTTTAAATGAGGTAGAGATAAAGGTAAAAGAGGTGGAGGAGTTGCATTACGAATCAGAGAGAATATCACATCTGCGGTCCGAGAAGACGTACTGGAGGCTCATTCACTGAGTCAATATGGGTAGATCTCAAAAATGAGTCGGCTAAAGTCAACCTGATAGGATTATACTGCAGGGCCTCAACAGACACCGAGACATTGAGGAACGAATATGTAGGCAGACTATGGAAAGATGCAAAAAAAAACACAGAATTGTCACAGTGGGTGACTTTAACTTCCCCAATACTGACTGGGACTCTCTTAGAGCAAAGAGGCTTAGGTGGGGCAGAGTTTTCTCAGTACATCCAAGAGGGTTTCTTGAAACAGTACATGGATTGTTCAACTAGAGGAGGGGTCATATTGGATCTTATATTGGTGAATGAGCCTGGCCAGGTTTCAGAACTTTCAAGTGGGAGAATACTTTGGAAAGAGCGATCACAACTCTGTCAGTTTTACAATAGCTACGGATAATGGTAAATCAGGAACTTGTGGGAATGTACTAAATTGGGGGAAGGAAAATTTTGTCAGCATTAGGCAGAAGCTAGGGACTGTTAATTGGGAGGAGCAGTTTTCAGGCAAACCCACATTTGACATGTGGGAATTATTTAAAGACCTGTTGTTGACAGCTCCCAGGACTGGCACGTTCCAATAAGGACGAACAACAAGGATAGCAAGATATACGAATCTTGAATAAAGAGGGAGTTTGTGAATTTAGTCAGAAGGATAAAAGAAGCATATATAAAGTTTAGTAATGTAAAATTGGATGAGGCCTATGAGGAATGTAAAGAAAGCAAGAAAGAAATCAATCAGGGAATTAGAAGAGCAAGAAGGGGCCATGAAATGATCTCGGCAAGTGGGCTTAAAGAGTATTCCAAGGCATTGTATACAAACATTAAAAACAAGAGGATAACTGGGGAGAAGGTAGGACAATTCAAGGATAAAGGCAGGAGCTTCTGTTTGGAGGCAGAGGATGTGGGTGAGATTCTAGATGAATACTTTGCATTGGTAGTCATACAGTTGAAAGATGTGGAGGATAGTGAGATTTGTATGGAGCATACTAATATGCTAAGGCATTTTGAGATTAAAAAAGAAGTGGTGTTGGATCTCTTGAAGAGCAATATGGTGGATAAGTCCCGAGGGTCCAATAGTATCGACCCCAGGTTTTCAAGACAAGCAAGATCCTTGAATCCTCATTAGCCACTGGAGAGATCCCAGCGGACTGGTAAATAGCTAATGTTATTCCTCTGTTCTAGAAGGGAAATAGGGATAATCCAGGAAACTGTAGACCAGTGAGTCTCACATAAGTGGTTGGGAAGCTATTTCAGAGAATTTTTAGGGATAGAATTTAAGTGTATTTGGGAAAGCATGGCCTAATTGGGGTCAGTCAGTATGACTGTGCAAGGTAGGTCATGTCTTACTAACATGATTGAATTTTTTGAGGAGAGTGGATGTGGTCTACATGGGTTTTAGTAAGGATATTGACAAGGTCCCTCATGGTAGGCTCATCCAGAAGATTAAGATGCATGGGATCCACGGTGACTTGGACGCATGCATTCAGAGTTAGCTTACTCGTAAAAGACAGAGGGGTGTGGTGGAAGGGTATTTTCCAGGCTGGTAATACGTGGCTAATGGGCATTCCGCAGGGATCCATACTGGAACCTCTGCTGTTTGTGATCTATATATAAATGACTTGTATAAAAATATAGATAGTTGGGTTACTGAATTTGTAGACGATACAAAGATTGATGGAGTTTGTATAGACTACAAGGTGACAAAGAATACAGCAGGATATAGATCAGTTGCAGATTTGGGTGTAGAAATGGCAGATGGAGTTTAATCTGGGTAATTGTCAACTGCTGCACTTTGGGAGATCAAATGTTAAGGAAAAGTATACAATTAATAGCAGGATCCTGATCAGCATTGATGCACTGAGGAGCCTAGGGAGTCAACCCCAAGCTTGCTGAAAGTGGCCATACAAGTAATTAGGGTGGTAAGGAAGGCATATGGCATGTTTGTATCAGTGATAATGGGAACTGCAGATGCTGGAGAATCCAAGATAATAAAATGTGAGGCTGGATGAGCACAGCAGGCCCAGCAGCATCTCAGGAGCACAAACGCTGTCGTTTCGGGCCTAGACCCTTCATCAGAGAGGGGTTGGGGTGAGGGTTCTGGAATAAATAGGGAAGGAGGGGGAGGCGGACCGAAGATGGAGAGAAAAGAAGAAAGGTGGAGAGGAGAGTATAGGTGGGGAGGTAGGGAGGGGATAGGTCAGTCCAGGGAAGATGGACAGGTCAAGGAGGTGGGATGAGGTTAGTAGGTAGGAGATGGAGGTGCGGCTTGGGGTGGGAGGAAGGGATGGGTGAGAGGAAGAACAGGTTAGGGAGGCAGAGACAGGCTGGGCTGGTTTTGGGATGCAGTGAGTAGAGGGAAAGAGCTGGGCTGGTTGTGTGGTGCAGTGGGGGGAGGGAACGAACTGGGCTGGTTTTGGGATGCGGTGGGGGAAGGGGAGATTTTGAATCTGGTGAAGTCCACATTGATACCATTGGGCTGCAGGGTTCCCAGGAGGAATATGAGTTGCTGTTCCTGCAACCTTCGGGTGGCATCATTGTGGCACTGCAGGAGGCCCATGATGGACATGTCATCTAAAGAATGGGAGGGGGAGTTGAAATGGTTCGCGGCTGGTTGTGTGGTGCAGTGCGGGGAGGGGTCGAACTGGGCTGGTTTTGGGATGCGGTGGGGGAAGGGGAGATTTTGAATCTGGTGAAGTCCACATTGATACCATTGGGCTGCAGGGTTCCCAAGCGGAATATGAGTTGCTGTTCCTGCAATTTTCGGGTGGCATCATTGTGGCACTGCAGGAGGCCCATGATGGACATGTCATCTAAAGAATGGGAGGGGGAGTTGAAATGGTTTGCGACTGGGAGGTGCAGTTGTTTATTGCGAACCGAGCGGAGGTGTTCTGCAAAGCGGTCCCCAAGCCTCCGCTTGGTTTCCCCAATGGATACAGTATACCACATTGGCAGATGTGCAGGTGAACCTCTGCTTAATCTGGAAAGTACTTTCCACATCTGGCAATGTGGTATACTGTATCCATTGTACCTGGTGTGGCTTTCTCTACATTGGGGAAACCAAGCGGAGGCTTGGGGACCGCTTTGCAGAACACCTCCGCTCGGTTCGCAATAAACAACTGCACCTCCCAGATGTGCAGGTGAACCTCTGCTTAATCTGGAAAGTACTTTCCACATCTGGCAATGTGATATATTGTATCCATTGTACCTGGTGTGGCTTCCTCTACATTGGGGAAACCAAGCGGAGGCTTGGGGGCCGATTTGCAGAACACCTCCGCTCGGTTCGCAATAAACAACTGCACCTCCCAGTCGCAAACCATTTCAACTCCCCCTCCCATTCTTTAGATGACATGTCCATCATGGGCCTCCTGCAGTGCCACAATGATGCCACCCGAAAATTGCAGGAACAGCAACTCATATTCCGCTTGGGAACCCTGCAGCCCAATGGTATCAATGTTGACTTCACCAGATTCAAAATCTCCCCTTCCCCCACCGCATCCCAAAACCAGCCCAGATCGTTCCCTCCCCCCACTGCACCACACAACCAGCCCAGCTCTTCCCCTCCACCCACTGCATCCCAAAACCAGCCCAGCCTGTCTCTGCCTCCCTAACCTGTTCTTCCTCTCACCCATCCCTTCCTCCCACCCCAAGCCGCACCTCCATCTCCTACCTACTAACCTCATCCCACCTCCTTGACCTGTCCATCTTCCCTGGACTGACCTATCCCCTCCCTACCTCCCCACCTATACTCTCCTTTCCACCTATCTTCTTTTCTCTCCATCTTCGGTCCGCCTCCCCCTCTCTCCCTATTTATTCCAGAACCCTCACCCCATCCCCCTCTCTGATGAACATCAGCTTTTGTGCTCCTGAGATGCTGCTGGGCCTGCTGTGTTCATCCAGCCTCACATTTTATTATCATATGGCATGCTTACCTTTATTGATCGGGGAAGTGAGTACAAGAGTCAACATGTCATCTTGCAGCTTCATAAGACTTTGGTTAGGCCACACATAGAGTATTGCATTCAGTTCTGGTCACCACATTATAGGAAGGTGTGGGGGCTTTGGAGAGGGTGCAGAGGAGGTTTATCAGGATGCTGCCTGGATTAGAGGGTATGAGCTATAAGGACAGGCGAGGAAAACTCCAGTTGTTTTCTCTGGACAGCAAAGTCTGAGAGGAAATTAAATAGAAGTTTATAAAATTATGGGATGCATAGATACATTGACGGTGAGAATTTTTTTCCCATTGTCAAAATGCCTAAAATTAGGGGGCATGATTTTAAGGTGAGGGGGTGGAAGTTCAAAGGAGATGTGAGATGCAAGTTGTTTACACAGAGAATGGAAGGAGTCAGAGGCACACTGGCAGGGATGGTAGTGGAGGCTGTTGGGTAGCGACTTTTAAGGCACTTTTGGATAGACACATGAATATACAAGGAAAGGAGGGATATGTATTAAGGGCAGGCAGAATGGATTAGTTTCATTTGGCGTCATGTTCAGCACAATATCATGGGCCAAAGGGCGTATTCCTTTGCTGTACAGTTCTATGTTCTATGTAAGAACAGAATATTATTTAAACGGCAAAAATCTGCAGAAAACTGCAACACAAAGGGACGTGAGGTACTTATACACAAAATGCAGAAAGGTAGTGTACAGTTGCCACACGTAATCAGGAATACTATTATAATGTTGGCCCTTATTTCAAGGGGTTTGGAGAATAAGAGCAGGGAAATCTTACTACAACTGTACAATGTTTTGTTGAGATCGTATCTGGAGTATTATGAGCAGTTTTGGTCCCCTTTTCTTGGAAAAATCGTTATTTCATTGGAGGCAGTTCAGAGAAAGCTCACTAGGCTGATCCCTGGTACGTAGAGATTGACTTATGAGCAAGGACTAAACAGGTTGGGATTCTATCCACCAGAGTTTAGAAGAATGAGGAGTAAGTGCATTGAGACATATTGGATTCTTAAGGGGCTTGACAGGGTAAATGCTGCGAGGATGCTTAGCCTGTTGGAGAGTCTAAGTCCAGGAGCACCAATTTAAGACTGAGACAGGTAGAATTTCTTCTCTCAGAGAGTTGTGAGTCTTTGAAATTCATTGACACAGAGACATATAATGGCAGTGTCTTTGTGTGTATTTAAGGCTAAGACATAGATTTTAATCAGTAGGGGAAGAGGCAGGAAGCTGGAAACAGGGAAAGTCAGATCAGTCATGATATCATTGAATGGTGGAGCAGGTTTGAGGGGAGCAGCCTATTTCTGTTCCTATATCTAATGGACTTATAGTCTTATGGGTTTCCCAATATTCTTGACACTGATGCCAATTTTAAAGTCTAGCCATGCATCCAGTGCAGGTTAGCATCATCCTTAGCATCATCCCATCTTAGAACCCTGTTTAAGGGAATGCCACTCTTTCCCCAATGCCTGATATAGCCGAGCATCTTCTCATAATCCAATTAGGAACCACCACATACTGGAAAGCCTTGATATGGTTGAAAACAATCACTTAAATTCAGTAACAGTAAAAGTAAAGAAAAAAGAATGAACAAAAGCTGCTTGCCTTTCTAACAAATGTAAATGTAAACTTAGTGATCACTGCACCTAACTCTCATCTATGGGAACTGGTGCCATTATATTCTGTCCGGCTTGCTGTACCTGATGCTGCAGCACTCTATCATATCAAAGGTGATATTTCTCCTGCTCAAAATATTTGCCATCTTCCTTAAAGACTGTTGCCGCTCTCCTCACTCTTCAGAGTCCATCATATCACCTCTTTTAGAAACAAAAAACTGCAGATGTTGTAATCCATGGTAGACAAACGGGAGGCTGGAAGAACACAACAATCCAGACAGCATCTGAAGGAAAGAAGCAGCCAATGTTTCATGTATTACCCTTCTTCAGGATTGAAAGTCGGGGTGGGGGGGGCTGCAGATAAAGAGGCAAGGGAGGGGCAGAAGCAGAGTGGTGGTGATAGGCGGACTCTGGTAATGGGTACAACCTGATTGATCAATGGGAGGGATAACTCCTGTTGGTGGCGAGAAGGGAGGTTCAGGAGGTGGGACTGGAAGAGGAGCCAGGGGATGGGCGGGAAGGTTATTTGAAATTGGAGAACTCAATGTTGAATGCTCCGGGCTGTAGGGTGCCCAGCAGGAATGTATACTTCTTCAGATTTGTGTTCTGAGACACTGTGACACTGGAGGAGGCCAAATACAGACAGGCCAGAGAGAGAGTGGGACTGGGAGTTGAAATGGACCGTGACCGGGAAGTTAGGTTGGCCATTACAGGCCAGGCAGAGATGCTTGGCGAAATGGCCACCTAGTCTACGTTTGGCCTCACCAATGTAGAGATGACCACATTGGGAGCAACGGATGCAATAGACAATGTTGGGGGAGACACAGGTGAAGTTCTGTCTCACTTGGAAGGACTGTCTAGGGCCCTGAGTGGAGGTGAGGCAGGTGGTTTGTGGGCAGGTGTTGCATCTTTTATGGTTATAAAAGATAATATTATGGTATCAAGTGGGTTGGAATGATTGGTGGGGAGTGTGGCACAAACTAAGGAGTGACGATGGGAGTGGTCCTTGCGGAAGACAAAGAGGGGTGGGGAGTGGAAGATGTTCCAGTCAGTGGGGTCTAATTAGAGTCAACGGAAGTGTTTGGGGATGATATGTTGGATGTGGAGGCTGGTAGGTTGGAAAGTGAGGACAAGGGGGACCCTATCTTTGTTATGTTTTGGGGGCGATTAAGAGCTGTGGAGTGGGAATGGAGGAGGCACATTGGAGGGCTTTTTGGATGACAGGGTTGGGGAAGAGTGTTGGCTGAAAAAGGTGTACATTCGGGATGCTTGGGAGTGGAACGTCTCCTTGTCAGATCTGATGTGATGGAAATGGAGGAATTGGGAAAACCAGATACAGATTTTGCAGGATACAGTATAGAAGGAGGTATATTCGAGGTAGCTATGGGAATCTGTGGGTTTATAATAAATGTCAGTCCATAAACTGTCACCAGAAATGGAAACGCAGAGGGCAAGAAAGGGGACAGATGTGTCTGAGATAGACGAAGTGAATTTGAGGGCAGAGTGGAAGCTGTTAGCGAAGTCGATGAACTTCTTTAGTTCAGGCTGGGTGCAGGATGCAGCACCGATGCAGTCATCAATGTAAGAACGGAAGAGTTGAGGAACAGTACCGGGGTAAGTACTGAAGAGGCTCCCATCCTCCTCCACCTACAAACAGGCAAGTGAAGCTGGGGCCCATGAGTGCCTATGACAACCCTCTGGAGAAAGTGGGAAGAAATGAAGGAAAAGTTTTTGATGGTAAGGGCTAGTTTGGTGAGGCAGAAGAAGTATTGTTGGTGATTGTGGGGGGAAGCGGAACTGGATGGGTCTGTTGGAGAAGAAAAAGCTGACAGCCTATAAGATGTCCTTGTGGTGTATGGACATACATAGGGCTTAAAACTTACATAGTAAAGATGAATTGCCAGGGGCCAGGGAATTGGAAGTTACCAATGAGTTGGAGGGTGTGGTTTGTGTCCTAGATGTAGGTGGGGAGTGGCTGGACCAAGGGGGAGAGAATGGAATTGAGGAAGGAAGAGATGAATTCGGTGGGGCACAAGCATGTGAAGACATGGGTTGGCCAGGGTAATTGGGTTTATGGATTTTGAGGAGCAGGTAGAATCAAGTAGTGCTGAGGTGGGGTCTATCAGGCAGGAGGCGGTGGTGGGGAGGTCACTGGAAATGATGAAGCCATGGACTGTGTTGGAGATGGTGGCTTGATGGGCCATGGTAGGGTCATGGTGAAGGAGGAGGTAAGGTGCGGTGTCAGAGAGTTGGCGTTCAGCCTGTATGATAGAGGTCTGTCCTCCAGACTACCACCCCACCTTTGTCAGAGGGTTTGATAGTGAAACAGGGATTGGTGCAGAGAGAGTGGAGCACTGCAAGTTTGGACAGGGAGAGGTTGGAATGGATGAGGAGGTGGAGAAATTGAATCAGTTAACAATGGAGAGGTCAAGGGTGGGAAAGAGGCTGGCAGGAGTTGCCCAAGAGGAAGAGAATGGGAGCCTTTATCAAAGAAGAAGGCATGGAGGATGACACGGCGGAAGAAGAGTTCCACATCTTGGTGGGCACAGAACTTGTTGAGGTGGTGGGGGAAGGGCACGAACATGAGTCCTTTACTGAGGACAGACATCCGTTTGGCCTCAGAGTTTGAGATCGTGGGGAATGGTAAATATGCGGCAATGTTCATGGGTGGTGTTGGGGGCAGGTCTTGAGGAGGCTGAAGAAGGGGAAGAGGAAAGGGCAATAGCATGTGATGGGTGAGGGTTGGACAGGGTGTGTGGGGGGAGTAGTTGTAGGAGGGGAAGGAGTGTTGTAGATGTGGCGGAGGTAGGATGAAGGATTGGATGAGGGGATGGGTGTGGGACAGATGAGATAGGGAGGAGAGGTGGAGGGGTAGGTTGTATTGTGAGGGGTGAACAGATGATGAAGGAGAGGTGTGCTGGCTAGCTGCAGCTGGGCAGTAGGAACCAGGAGTAACTCTGGGGATAGGAGACCGTGCGTTGATTGGAGAGTGTGGAGTGTCTGGTGTGATGGCAGAAGTTGCAGGGAAGTCAAGGTAGGTCCCAATCCTTTCGGAGCAGAGACAGAGTTGGAAGTAAGTTCCCGTAGGTTCCAGTCAATGGTTGCCAGATCGGAGCTGGAAGCGTTGCCTGACTGGAGAGGTCCAGTGCAGGATGAGGTCTGCACATGAGTAATGACAACAGCAGTGGAGCGGGCCTGGAAGTGGTCAGAAACAGGGCACAGATTGTGAGTGGTGAATGGACTCTCTGACTGAAGGTGAGTAGAGAAGAGTCTTGCAAACCTATGACTTTTAATGTCCAATATGAAGTGGAAACGTTGTTTGTTGTGTGTGTGGATTCTGCATCGAACGTAGAAGAGTAGAGTTTCTCCGCAAGTTTGGGAAAGGGAACTAGGGGATGGATGAGAAGTGGAGGTGCCAGCTCACTGCAGAGAGAGTTGAGTGGAGAATCCAGAAAGAGAATTGCTTCTGGAGGCACTGAAGGTGTTGTAATTGCTACCAATGTCCACCTATCACCACCATTTCGCCTCTGCCCCTCCCCCCCCCCCCATTTATCTGCAGCTCCCCCAGCCTCCACATCTAGTCCAGAAGAAGGGTAATACCTGAAGTGTTGACTACCCCTTTCCTTCAGATGCTGCCTGGCCTGCTGTGTTCTTCCAGCCTCCTACTTTTCTACATCCCCTCTGACTGCTCCAGCTGTGCTAGGATAATGCAGCACATCCTCTGGGGGCTGTAATGCAAGGCCTATCCAACTGATCCAGGCATCAGAACCTCATCTTCATTAGGCCAATTATCTGCTTCACAATATCCTCTATCAATGAATGGATGCATTGTATCAACAAGAGGGCTGGAGGCAACAGCACATTAGTAATGTCACTGGACCAGCGATCTTGAACCCTATGTAATGTTCTGCAGGCATGTGTTATAATCTCATCATGGCAGATGATGAAATTTTAATTCAACAAAATCGGAAATAAAAGTTGGCTTCATTTTTTAAAATTAGTATTATTTCCATCCTGGACCTCAATATGATGTATTATTATCACTAAACTTCTAGTCTTTTCCAATCCCAATCAATTTAACATTTTCTGCACTGTTATGCTTTCCTATGGTGTCAAATTTTGAAAGAATTTTGAATGTCATTGGTTTTAAAGTTAGCTCACCCAAAACATGGTAACTATCCTTAGTTGCTGTGGGAAACAAAGTTGCTTTTACCTCAGTGAATCTTGCCATCACTTGCTCTTTCCATTCTATCCCACCCTTGACTTCACTTCTTCACCTGTTCAGAACATTTCACCCAAAAGCTGCTGATGTTTTGTTTCAATCTTTTAAGGTAAAGACAACAACAATTGCTGACCATCATAGAATCAGAGATCCCCTGTCAATACTGTGTGGAGCTGGAGGAACACAGCAGATCAGGCAGCATCAGGGGAGCAGGAGAGTCAATGTTTCTGGTTTACACCCTTCAGATTCCTGACGAAGGGCGTAAACCCGATATGTTGACTTTCCTGCTCCTCTGATGCTGCCTGGCCTGCTGTGTTCCTCCAGCTCCACACTATACTGACTGACTCCAGCATATGAAATTCTTGCTATCTCAGAGGTCACTTGATCTGATATCACATGGTCAGGCATTCCCTAGATCAAACCACCAAAATACTCAACCTCACTATGGCAGCCATGACAACCCTGGTCAAATTTGGCTGAAAACTACTTCATGCAGCTCAGAAGATGACCTAAATTTGGCACCATTGGGGTTTACATACTCAAGTCATCAGTTCACCTCAATCCTATTATTTTCATAAAAGAGAAAATAAATAATTGTCTTGCAAAACTTTCATTTGCTGTTGAACCCCTCTTGTCTTGCTGACAACTGATAAATTAGCCAGTCAAAGGTTTGAAGCAGTCAACTACTGAACCTGGAGACTGAAATATCAGCTTTTCTTTATTTAAAATAAGCATTTTCTGTACATTTTGAGACATTAAACAGGCTTGGCAGAATGTATGCGATATCAGCATGACTTGTTTGCCTTACTTTCTTGCTACAAGTAAGAATATGATGTTTTCTGATAAACTGAAGCCATTTTAATATGTTGTCTTTTTCCATTAGATTATGTTGATATATCACACATGGGCATCTTAATCCTTGGGAGTTCAACTAAGGGACAATTGTAATTCAGTGACTGCTGCAATAACCTGATGTTTGCCTTGGCAATCAGGCTCAATACTAAATTCCAGTGTGTAGGGAATGTTGAAATGCATTGGCTGCCAACATATCATACCTTCGGGAAAACAACAAAGAAGCAGCTAGTTGGGGGCAAAGGAGGAAGAAAAGTGATTCAAACAGGATGTGTTGACTGATAACCAGTCTTCGTGAACCCGAAGATAAGATCATGCTGGAAGATTGCCGTAAGATAGCCTTATGGGTTCTGCAGTTTCAGGTTCTAATCTCTCCTCCATTTTGGAAACGAGTTGGAGGTAGTAAGAGATTAAAGGGATTAAGACTTCTATAAATATGTCTGCCAGCCCCATTGGTTTCCAGGCTCCACTGGTAAATGAAACATTTTCCTTAAACTCTGATCCAATGGTATTGCTCTGTCGCTGTTATACTGGTGCTTTTTAGTCAAACATTTAACCAAATTAGATTTTCTGTCATTCATTTCTTGTTTCAGATATCTTTTAAAAGAACATCCAAATGTTATGCTTCAGAAGATATAGAAGCCACTTTAAAATATTGTAGTGACCACTGGTTTGCTACATGGCTTTGCAAAGAGCTGTGTGTGACTAAATGTGCAGAGTTCCATTTCATTTTGTTTAAATTATAAGGATCTTTCCAGTTCCAAAGTTTACACCTTTGCCAGGAATGATGCCACATTAATAAATTGCATTGATAAATAACTGGGCCCAAAATTATGTGGACATCCAGCAGGACAGCAATAGAACACAATAAGAATATGTCAGACATCTGGTTATGGCGTCTCTGCAGGTCTCCAGAACAAGCTAAGTATCATTGAGAGATGGGTATGTGTGACTGGGACTCTGCATGCCAGAAGTTCCCATTTTTCTAGTTGTTTCAGAATATACTGCAATACAGGAGACAGTATGTTCTGAGTTTTGATTTAGGTGTTATTGTCACACATACTTAAGTACAGGGTACAAGACAACAGCAAAAAGTGTACAATGTCAACACACGGTACCAGTTTAGGTACAAAATCTTATTTCTTTCTTTCTCTAACAAAGCTAAAATGTTCAGCATTACTTTCTTCTTAGCATGACTGTAGAAAAATAAAAGAAAATGTCAAAATGCCAAACATTACAGTTCTTGAGCCATGGGCCTGCAGATGCTCCAAGCTGGACATACCCCAGCAGGCTTGCTCTCCCCTGCACTGGCCTAAGACCCATTCACATACACCAAGCTTCACCGTCGCTCGCAAGGCTTCAGCCCTGACTGCTGCATCACTGCTGACAGCCGCTGCGTCCATCCCTCCTTATTGACCACCTTGTCGTTGACAGCCACCATTCTTCATCGCCAGCTACTGAACACTACCTTACTGTTAACTTCATCAGGCACACGCTGGGCACCTGCTGCTGCTATTTTTCATCGCTGCTGATGCCTCTATGCTTTACGCATGCTCAAGGTATTCTCCTCCGCACTGGGCTTACTCGAGGTCCTCACTGGGCCTACTCTCCTCTGCACTGGGCTCACTCGCAATCCTCACTAGGCCTACTGTCCTCCTCACTGGGCTAACTTGAGCTCCTCACTGGGCATACTCTTCTTTGAGCTGGGCTCACTCAATGTCTGTGAGGTCACCACCAATGCTCAAGAAGCAAGGAAGTAAAATAGAAGATAGAAAAGAAAAGAGTAAAAGAAAGAATCGAAGAGCTGTGGGAAGTCAGGAGCCCTGTCCTGACGCCATTTTGAAATTTTTTTCACTTGGTCCTGAAAACAAGGCTTACCAGCTGCAATCTATCTTAAATTATCTTGGATTTACTGGAGCTGGAAAAAGCCTGGATCTGTAGGGAAGCTATATGAAAGCTCTCTCCTGTATCAACTGGGCTCCAGAGATCTGAGTGGAGACAGATGGCTCTCAAGACAGGCTGATACAGGGGCCAAGCAAATTACTTGCCTTCCCACTAACCCCTGCAACTGAAGGGAATCCATGGATGTGATTTCAGTGCAAATATTTTCAGAGTCAAGATCAGGAAAAACAAAAATTATATTTACACATGTCAGGGAACTAAGAACAAATAAATAATGCAGAACCTTAATGAGCACAAGAGGAATACGATTTAGACATCTTCAGAATGGTTCACTCTTGATCCTATATTCCCAATAGAGTTAGCACTTTGAAGTTATATTTAGACTATGCATAGTCATGTTTGATAGGGATGGGATTGATATAATGCTAATTACATAAGTGAGACTGATCCTAATGGTTTCAGTGAATTATAGCTGAAAGCATGTGCATTTTCATCAGTTGTAATTTATTGTTCCAGTGAAAGTGTCCCACTTCCAGGCCCATTAAATCCTCTGTTTATATAACTGCGTTTATAAACTTTGAACGTTTTGGCACTTGCATCATTTTGGTCGAGCCAGCTTACTCTGACTTGTAAGTTTTCTTTTGTTTTGACATAAGTCTGCTTCATCTCTGAGATGACTGCTACTGAGTTTTCAGTCATAACACATCATTCAGTTGTGTGTGACAATTATGGGAGGCCATGGTGAAGTAATATTGTCACTGAACCAATAATCCAGAGGCACAGGCTGATACTTTGAAGTAAGTGGGTTCAAATTCCACCGTGAGAGATGGTGAAATTTAAATTCAATTCAGAAATCTGCGGTAAAAAAAATAAGCTAGACACCAGGAAACTATTGTCAAAAACAAAACCCTGCATGTCCTCATCTGGTATGGCCTACATTTGACTCCAGACCTATAGCAACATGGTTTACTCATAACTATGTTGTAAACTGAGCCAGCAAGCTCCAGATCAGTTAGGAATGGGTACCAAGTGCTCACAATTTTCATATCCTATGACAGAAAAGAGAACAAAATGGCTATTTTTTAGGGAAGTATTGACAAAGAGCTTGAGGGTGAAATTGAGCCTTTTTGTGTATATATTTCGGACATAAAATTGGCACAAATCAGTTGAATTTCTTCCTGACTCGCAGGCCTTTATGGATGGCCAAGATGAGCAAGTCCCACCTCCAATTCCAATTTAAACTATTTTTGCACATATGGAATAGGAAGTGGAACATGATTCACACAAGCACAACTCATTTGGTCGTTCATTTAAAACAAGTGGAGAGTTTAAACAGGCACAATTTTTGCAAGTGCTTTAACCTACAGTGTGAAAGTCACAAATGTGCGATGAAGATATAATCACTTCTGAAGACCTCCTGGAAGTTACAAGGCTCTACAAAGATAAAATTTGAAAATATCAGTCTTACTTTAGAGATAGAGGTCAGTGCCAGATCAAAGAAGAGAAGTTGAAAGTGGAAGGACAGATTTGTACAGTCTTCCGTGAGTATTCCTTGCCTCAGTCAGGCAAATAAGCACAAAACAGAGCACAGTCTTGTTGAGTGAAAAATGTTTAGTGAAGAATGGGTGTTGAAAAAAAAAGCGCAACTCCCTTTCCACAATCAAGAGATTGAAGAAGGACAGTAGTAGCAATGCACAGCCAGAACTAGGCAGTCTCACCATAGAACACATTGGAAGCTAGCATCCTGAGGGAGGAGTGTAACATCTTTGAAGAAGCTAACTTGACTTGAGTGACAGGTCATATCAGCAATTGCTCCAAATTTCAAGAGAAATGGTTAGAAATATCTATGCCATGGTGAAGGAAAATTTCATATCATAGTCATCCAATCCGAAAAGCCTGACATGTTTGCATTCATTGTTACGGCGGCCCTCAATATCTCTGTTTCCTGAAGTATACTGCAGTGCTCTGCACTACCTTTCTCACTGATGTATGATGGGAGAAAAGAACAACTTCCTGATGGATTAAACAGATACAGAGGGAAAAAGAATTCACAATTGGCTTCACATGTTCAACAAGTATGAGAGCGTACCCATATCAATGTAAGGGCACCATTGCAACAGCTGGAGACATTTGTGAACAGAAATTCATCCTTCTCCACCAATATGCACGTGTTGTGTATGGCCACAATAGGCCTTCCTATAAAATTTCCCTGATTTGACTAATTTGTACAGTGGGCGTTATACCCTTTGCAAATTTCCCAACCCCAGAACCCAGGTGTGTGTGGCCTTGGGGTGACAAATGTTACACAGTAAGACCTGGCATTTGACTCCCTTGACATGACTGAAGATGAGGCCCGAAGGTTGCTGTGATACCAGCCACTTGCAGATGAAGACAGCTTTGAGGTAGCTGTTATTGTATTGAAGGTGTGGTTCAGATACCTTCATTGTTCAGGAAGAGCACTCCAGTACTTGCCTGCAAGAATGTTGAGGATGGTGATCATTACCTGCATGCTTCACAATATGAGGCATTGGAAAAGCATTCATATTGAGGTGCCAGAAGCTGAGGCCTCCTTATACTCTAATAACTACTCAGAATCCGGTATCCCATTACCAAGTCACCCTATATTTACATGTGTTCTTGTGGCCAGCCAGCTCAGAGTCAGTCCTTTGAACTGAGGAGATTCTAATCTCATGATTATATCGGCCAGCTGAAGCTTTCCTTATTGGTCTAGGTTAACAACCCCGATCAAGTACCTTGTAATCAACAAGGTAACCTGCTCCAATCACTACAAATACAATGATGATTCACTTGTATTCAACCTTTAGCGACTTAACCAAAAACCTGCAGCAAGTCCTCATAAGCGCCCAGTATCATTGGCATAGAAGACCTTCAAGTTCCATTTATGGTAAGAGAGGATGTGAGCAGTAGATTGGTTATATCTTATTAATAAGCCAGATCATTACTACTTTCTCACCCATTAGTGGTAGTGTATGTTTATGGTCATCTATGGACCATTACATTTTTCGAGCAACTAAATTAAGAATCTCCTTTCCATTGTCAGATGTGTACGATGACATCTTTCACACTCATCAGAGAGGGATTGCAAGTTCTACTGCCACTGACAAATATTGTGAGCTTGCTTGATAGTGCATAAAGGTTTACATATTGCTGAATATGTAAAAGGTTTGGTATACATCATCTCAAGAAGTGATGAAGACTAACATGTGATATATTAATTGGAACAGTGTGGATCAGCCAATATCACGTATATGAAAAATTCTTCTTGCATGCTGTTCTGCCAAAATAAACAACTCTTGATTAGCTTATCAGTTATTTTCATTTATTCTTTCGGATGTGGGTATCAGTGGTTAGGCCATTTTTGTTGTCCCTTCCCAACAACCTTTGAGAAGTTGGTACTGCAGTCCACATAGTACAAGTATACCCACAGTACTGTGAATGCTGATGTAAGCTTTGGAATACTTGCGTTAATAGCCAACAACACAACATTGGGGCAGTAATGTATATTATTTTGGTACTGATTTGTACTTAGTGATAGAGAACACAAGAGGTGACATTAATTGGTGACTGATGAAGCCATAAAGACCAAGATAATGGTGGCTGGAAGAAACAGCAACAGTGGAAGCAATACCAAAAATCATGCTTGTGCACGAAGGGAGTGAGACAGGAAGGAATTTGTAGAATGGCGATTGATAAGAAAAGCAGCATCCTGGCAGGATCAGGCTGGAGAAATTGACATGAATTGGGGCAACGTGACATTAGTGCTGCGGCTGCTGCATACTGTGAGCTTTTACGAACTCAAAAGAATTCTCTGGACTCAGTCATCATCTGCAGATCCTGAAAGAACATGCTGCACCCATGGAGCCCTGGCCATGGGAGAGGTACACTGTTGCAGGCACAGTAGACCTGCACTATTTCTTGCCAATAATGACCTGACATTTAAAGAGATTGTCTCAGAGAACAAAGAACATAGAACATTACAGCACAGTACAGGCCCTTCGGCCCTCGATGTTGTGCCGACCTGTCATACCGATCTCAAGCCCATCTAACCTACACTATTTCATGTACGTCCATATGCTTGTCCAATGACGAATTAAATGTACCTAAAGTTGCCAAATCTACTACCGTTGCAGGCAAAGCGTTCCATTCCCTTACTACTCTCTGAGTAAAGAAACTACCTCTGACATCTGTCCTATATCTTTCATCCCTCAATTTAAAGCTAGGCCCCCTCGTGCTCGCCGTCAACATCCTAGGAAAAAGACTCTTCCTATCCACCCTATCTAACCCTCTGATTATTTTATATGTTTCAATTAAGTCACCTCTCATCGTTCTTCTCTCTAATGAAAACAGCCTCAAGTCCCTCAGCCTTTCCTCGTAAGTCCTTCCCTCCATACCAGGCAACATCTTAGTAAATCTCCTCTGCACCCTTTCCAAAGCTTCCACATCCTTCTTATAATGCGATGACCAGAACTGTACACAATATTCCAAGTGTGGCCGCACCAGAGTTTTGTACAGCTTCACCATAACCTCTTGGTTCCAGAACTCGATCCCTCTATTAATAAAAGCTAAAACACTGTATTCCTTCTTAACAACCCTGTCAACCTGGGTGGCAACTTTCAAGGATCTGTGTACATGGACACCAAGATCTCTCTGCTCATCTACACTACTAAGAATCTTACCATTAGCCCTGTACTTTGCCTTTTGGTTACTCCTACCAAAGTGCATCACCTCACACTTGTCTGCATTCAACTCCATTTGCCACCTCTCAGCCCAGCTCTGCAGCTTATCTATGTCTCTCTGCAACCTACAGCATCCTTCGTCACTATCCACAACTCCACCGACCTTAGTGTCGTCTGCAAATTTACTAACGCATCCTTCCACACCCTCATCCAGGTCATTTATAAAAATGAAAAACAGCAGTGGACCCAACACCGACCCTTGCGATACACCACTAGTAACTGGTCTCCAGGATGAACATTTCCCATCAACTACCACCCTCTGTCTTCTTTCAGCAAGCCAATTTCCGATCCAAACTGCTATATCTCCCACAATTCCGTTCCTCCGCATTTTGTATAATAGCCTATTGTGGGGAACCTTATCGAACGACTTGCTGAAATCCATATACACCACATCAACCAGTTTACTCTCATCTACCTGTTTGGTCACCTTCTCAAAGAACTCAATAAGGTTTGTGAGGCACGACCTTCCCTCCACAAAACCGTGCTGACTATCCCTAATCAATTTATTATTTTCTAGATGATTATAAATCCTATCCCTTGTAACCTTTTCCAACACTTTACCAACAACTGAAGTAAGGCTCACTGGTCTATAATTACCAGGGTTGTCTCTACTCCCCTTCTTGAACAGGGGAACCATATTTGCTATCCTCCAGTCATCTGGCACTATTCCTGTAGACAATGACAAGTTAAAGATCAATGCCTAAGGCTCAGCAATCTCCTCCCTGGCTTCACAGAGGTAGAAGGATAAATCCCATCTGGCCCAGGGGACTTATCTATCTTCACCCTCTGAAGGATTTCTAATACCTCTTCCTTGTGAACCTCAACCCCACCTAGTCTAGTAGCCTGTATCTCAGTATTCTCCTCGACAGCATTGTCGTTTTCTAGAGTGAATACTGTTGAAAAATATTCATTTAGTGCTTCCCCTATCTCATCTGACTCCACACACATCTTACCACTACTATCCTTGATTGGGCCTAATCTTACTTTCGTCATTCTTTTATTCCTTAAATACCTATAGAAAGCCTTAGGGTTTACCCTCATCCTATCCGCCAACAACTTCTCATGTCTCCTCCTGGCTCTTCTGAGCTCTCTCTTTAGGTCTTTCCTGGCTACCTCGTAGCCCTCAAGTGCCCTAAATGAGCCTTCACATCTCATCCTAACATAAGCCTTCTTCTTCCTCTTGACCAGAGATTCCCCCTCCTTCGTAAATCACGGCTCCCGCAGTCTACAGCTTCCTCCCTGCCTGACAGGTACATACTTATCTCGGACACACAGGAGCTTTTCCTTGAATAAGCTCCACATTTCCAATGTGCCATCCCCTGCAGTTTCCTTCCCCATCCTATGCTCCCTAAATCTTGCCTAATCTCATCGTAATTGCCTTTCCCCCAGCAAAAACTCTTGCCCAGTGGTATACACCTACACCTTTCCATCACTAAAGTAAACTTAACAGAATTGTGATCGCTATCACCAAAGTGCTCATCTACTTCCAAATCTAACACCTGGCCAGGCTCATTACTCAGTAGCAAATCTAATGTGGCTTCGCCCCTTCTTGGCCGATCTACATACTGTGTCAGGAAGCCCTCCTGCACACACTGGACAAAAACTGACCCATCTATAGTACTCGAACTATAGTGTTCCCAGTCAATATTTGGAAAGTTGAAGTCCCCTATGACAACTACCCTGTCTCTCTCACTCCTATCGAGAATCATCTTTGCTATCCTTTCCTCTACATCTTTGGAACTATTCGGAGGCCTATAGAAAACTCCCAACAGGGTGACCTCTCCTTTCCTGTTTCTAACCTCAGCCCATACTACCTCAGTTGACGAGTCCCCAAACATCCTTTCTGCAACTATAATACTGTCCTTGACCAACAATGCCACACCTCCGCCCCTTTCACCATCTTCTCTGTTCTTACTGAAGCATCTAAATCCCGGAACCTGCAACAACCATTCCTGTCCCTGCTCTATCCATGTCTCTGAAATGGCCACAACATCGAAGTCCCAGGTACTAACCCATGCTGCAAGTTCACCCACCTTATTCCGGACTCTCCTGGCATTGAAGTAGACACACTTCAATCCAGCATCTTGCTTGCCAGTGCCATCTTGCATCCCTGAAACTTTATTTCGGACCACCCTACTCTCAACCTTTTCTATAGTCAAACTACAATTTTGCTGCCCATCCCCCTGCTGAATTAGTTTAAACCCACCTGAATAGCCTTAGCAAATTTCCCCCCCAGGATATCGGTACCCCTCTAGTTCAGGTGAAGACCATCTTGCTTGTAGAGGCCCCACCTACCCCAGAAAGAGCCCCAATTATCCAAGAATCCAAAACCCTCCCTCCTGCACCATCCCTGTAGCCACGTGTTCAACTCCTATCTCTCCCTATTCCTCGCCTCACTAGCACGTGGCACGGGCAACAAACCAGAGACAACAACTCTGTTCGTCCTAGCTCTCAGCTTCCATCCTAGCTCCCTGAATTTCTGCCTTAAATCCCCGTCTCTCTTCCTACTTATGTCGTTGGTGCCAATGTGGACCACAACTTGGGACTGCTCCCCCTGCCCCTTAAGAATCCCAAAAACACGATCAGAGACATCACGCACCCTGGCACCTGGGAGGCAACACACCAACCGTGAGTCTCTCTCGTCCCCACAGAACCTCCTATCTGTCCCCCTAACTATGGAGTCCCCAAAGACTAATGCTCTGCTCCTCTTCCCCCTTCCTTTCTGAGCAGCAGGGACAGACTCTGTGCCAGTTGATTTTTTTTTTGGAATTTGCCTAAATGCTTTTGGATATGGCTCCAAGAAATACTTGATCAACAGTTCACCCATTGCATGTGGAAGAGGTAGCAGAAGCTTTGCTGGTGGAATTTCTCTGATGTTCTTATCTGTCATGAATACAGACTAAATACTACACATTCCAGCTATCACTGCAGCACCATGGAGCGGCACCTTCAACTGTTGTGTGCACTAAGGCTGTTGTCGATTTACTGAGACTTTTGTTCCCAAACACTTGCTGCCGTTGCTTGTAAAAGTCTAAACTGGAGCAGCTGACTCAGCAATGGGCCTCATCACCATTGGTGGTCCTTAGAGAGGTTTAACTTCTGAGGTACAGGAATTGCTCAATGTATCCTAAAGCCCCTTCTTTAACAGGAGGTAGAATGCCTACCTGGTCAGGTGTGGGTTGATGCGAGTTTTATTTTGCCATTATTCAATTACTGAAGAAATTTATTGTATTCAGAGTAGAAAAGATCATGTATGGCTTTTAAATCTAGTGCAAAGCCAACAGTAACATTGCAATTATCTGCAAACTCTAAATCAATACTTGTCAGTTTACTTTTGCCACAGAGGTGAATCAGGTTAAAGAGGCTTCCACCTATGTGTTATTTGATATTGACACCGAGGGCTGTTGATCTTTCTGAGCTGAATTGTCCTCAGTAAGTATATTGTAAACAGTCTGTGGGCTTTAGCTCCTGAAATGCATTTCTTGTCAGCTGTTTTAAAGTTTGAAGTTTATTGTCACAGGAACTAGCAGATTTTAATAAATTAACAAAGCACTCAGTCTATAATTGTTCGATGGGAACTCTGATCCAGTTCATGAGACGTTTGAATTTTCTAAAAAATTAAAACTTGCAATTACTGTGTAAAACCAAAACCAGACGTGTTCATGTTCACAGTGACTCCATTGTTAATTTCTGTGAAGGAAAGAGTGCACTGGAACTCTTAATTAGTATTTAAAATGTTAGTAAAATTACAAGTACAGGTTTTATGTTCTCTATTAGGATGACCTCTTAAACAAGTGGTGATGAAGTGGTAATTTCATTGGATGAGCAATTTAGTAGTTTAGGGAATACTCTGGGGTTTTAGTGGTCAATGTTGCATTTAAATTCAGTTTAACAATCTGGCACTTAAAGCAAGTTTTATAATGGTGACCTGGAACTTATTCTCAATTGTTGTTAAAATAAAATCCTATTTGGTTTACTAATATCATTGCATAAAGAAAATCTGATTTTATCTCTTCTGGCCTATGTATGAGTAAACAACAATTCTCACCTACCCTTTGGAATGACCACGTAAACCAATGGGTCATAATTAGTTTAGATTAGATTCTCTACAGTGTGGAAACAGGCCCTTCGGCCCAACAAGCCCACACCGCCCTTGAAGCATATTACAAGGCTTTCTTTCTACCTAAATATTTCATTCAAATTTGCCATCATAATCCATTATCTAGAAGCCTCTCCTTGACAACTCTGCCCTCAAAAATAATAACCCCACCTCCAACATTCCTTTCATATCCTCGAGCATGCTGCTATCCAGAAATCAATGCCCATTTTTCTTGCCATACCAATCTACAAAATATGTTTTTTTGCCACTATGTCCTTACTGAAATGGTCTAAGTCAAAGTCACGAATGTCATTCTGTATGATTGTGCCCATTCTGCATTATCCCCGTTGTCCTTTTCAACCACTCTGCAGCATTTGAACCTCTTTCAAAGCCTCCATTCTATTGGCCAGCTGTGTAAGATTATCCTTGCCTGATTCTACCTTTATATATCCATTTGCAGCCAAATTGATCCCTATGATAGCCTCTCTTTGTACTGTCGTGGTTACCTCCAGAGTCCCTGGCGCATGTGTTAACATCTTGAAATAAAATATAATTTGTTTTAAAACTATGATATTCATCATTAAGTTCAGCATGAATTTGAAAAATAGCCCAAAACCTCTAATTTAAATGAATGGACATGAACAAAACATAAATGTTACATTGCAATGTGAAGCCCAAGTTAATTTTTCAATAGACATTGATGATTGAGAAATCTCTCTGATGAAGGGTCTAGGCCCGAAACGTCAGCTTTTGTGCTCCTAAGATGCTGCTTGGCCTGCTGTGTTCATCCAGCTCCACACTTTGTTACCTTGGATTCTCCAGCATCTGCAGTTCCCATTATCACATATTAAGAAATCACTTTGTTTCAGTAAAGATTTCTTAATAATTTCTGAATTTGTGTAAATAATCTGAAGCTGATAATTTTTCAAATAAAGCAAACTGGTTTCCTGTCTGAACTTACAGAACATGTTGGAGATTCACCTGTCCAACAATGGAGAACTATGAAGAGTACAAGCTTTACAGAAAAGGATTAACATTTATAACAAATAACTACTAGGCCTTTTATCTTAGTAAGAATTATATGCATCAAACTGTGAGTGTTACTCAGTGGAACATTTCCAGCATTTTTCATCTGCTGTCAATAATTATACCTCCAGGCTCAGATTTAACCCATATTAAATGAAAGACAATACTCCAACATGTAAATTCTTTACACTCCAATTTCCAAAGAACAACATTTACTGCATAGCTAATATAGCAGTTCAAAGCAAGACAAGAAAAACCTCGAATGCGTACTACTTATTTAGCATTTGCAAGTTTATAATTTATATGGTAGGAAAGTCAGAGGGGAAAACAGTTTCAAAGCAGAGAATGCCAAAAACAGTCATCAGATCAGGCAGCATTGGTGGAGGGAATCGGAGTGTTGAGTTTATTTTGGCTGAGTCAGCATTGTGTCAAGTTTTTTGGAGCGTTGTTCATTGCTTTCTTTAGCAAGTTCTCACCATATCATATCAAACTTCTCGCATTAAATACGACCATTCCTATGGCATTTCTCATATATAATTCAGTCTCAATCTTACCACATGCCATTCCCAGAACATCACACAAAAGATATCCCAGAATTCATTGGCATCCTTTGCATCTGCATTACCTTTAAAATCTTATTGTGAAATTGTGCAAGCAAAGTCTTCATTCTGGATCTGCCCTGCACAGTTACTGATATTTGCACTGGAAGTGGCAGACAGATGTCCTGTTCTGCTGGCAGGGAGTGGTAGGGTCTGTTGGATGGGATGCAGTGGTGGGACTCCCTCTTCCCATAGGTCCAGGTGTGGAAACCATGTCACTGGACCATAGCGGCCTGTCCAAGCCGGGTTAAAGTAGCCTAGGCCATCTGGAGGAATACCCGGCAATGTAGTAAGGTCAATGATCTTCTCTGCTAGTGTGTCACATTTTCTCTCCAATGCCTCACATTCACTCTATTTCTGCTACTGTACCCACCTTCCACTAAGGTTACTGCAATACCATTCTCATTAACACTGTGACATCTCCTCTCTGTCACTCTCACCCACCCCAAAAGCAATAACTCTGCATTCCCTCTGTGGCTCCTACTCACCTTGCCACCTATAACAAAAGTAACAATTGTGTCTCAAATTTTAATGTCCCTAAATACCTGCCTCTCTCTCATTTTGGGATGAAAGCAGTCCGCAATAGGGCAGAAAGGCAATAGGTATTCAGCTGCCCAATATTCAGCTCTTTAACCTTTATCTGGAGTCTGATCACCCTCAGTGTTTGACCGACTGCATCAAAGATATGGAATGGTATGAGATTCCCCTTAACTTAGAGCCATAGAGCTGCACAGCGCGGAAATGGGCTCTTTGGTCCAGTTCGTCCATGACGGCCAGATATCTAAAGTAATCTAGTGCCATTTGCCAGCTTATGCCCCATATTCCTCTAAACCCTTCCTATTCATATACCCATCCAGGTGACTTTCAAATGTTGTTATTGTATCAGCCTTGGCCACTTCCCCTGGCAAACTATTCCATGCTTGCACCACCCTCTGCATGAAAACGTTGCCCCTTAGGTCTCTTTTAAACCTTTCCCCTCTCAGCTTGTATTGCCAGGATCCACTGAGTGAAGGCTATCCTCCTTGACTTGACTGAAACATGTTGAAACCTATGATAAACTTTGTTCCTTTGTGTCTGTAATAAATCAAAAAGCAAGACAGAAATGATATAAGCCTCAAATCTCTGGTTGAGGGGGTCAAAATGCAAAATGGCAATGCAATTTTAGACAGGGATAGACTGAGAATCCAAGTAAGCTTGGGGTAAGTGAGCACAATAAAAATGAGCAAAGAACATGGATATGCAGCCTGGTCCAAACCATGAACTGGGCAAGTATCCTTGTGGTAGCATTACAATGATAGTTGCTGGTGCAGCTTTGGAGTGTAACAGGATCCTTTTAAGCAGTTTCAGCAGTGGTGTTTGGGTTTTTAGACATTGGCACATATTGGATGCCAAAGTCTGTGGACATGGAGTGCATTCGGCTGGTGACCATGGAGTGTACCCTCAGATGTTGGTGACCTCCAACATAAAGGTCATTCAGAGCAAGCGCTGAGCTGAACTTCCCACATACACGTTATTTTCAAATGGGGTTTTCTAGATATCGAGATAACAAGGTGTAGAGCTGGATAAACACTGCATGCCAAACAGTGTCATAGGAGCAGGAAAGCTGATGTTTCGGGCCTAGACACTTCAGAAAATAAGACCCTAAACGTCAGCTTTCCTGGTCCTCTGATGCTGCTTGACCTGCTGTGCTCATCCAGCTCTACGCCTTGTTATCTCAGATTCTCCAGCATCTGCAGTTCCTACTATCTCTTTTCTAGACATCGAGATTGTTTGGTGAGTTTAGCAAGATCAGAAACTGATTAAGAGGTGTGTTGGGCTGTTAAAAAGACACTTAAGAAGCAATAATCTCCTTAACTAGCAACTCCCTGTTGTCTAGCACAAAACTTGTTATGCCACTTGTCAAAAGCATAAAAGATGGCGTAAATTAATCCCAGATACCAAGGCGTAGAGCTGGATGAACACAGCAGGCCAAACAACATCAGAAGAGGAGGAAGGCTGATGTTTCAGGCCTAGACGCTTCTTCAGACTTTTTCTGAAGAAGGATCTAGGCCCGAAACGTCAGCCTTCCTGCTCCACTGATGCTGCTTAGCCTGCTGTGTTCATCCAGCTCTACACCTTGGTATCTCAAGTTCTCCAGCAGCTGCAGTTCCTACTATCTCTGAAACAAGTTGCTCCCAGTTGTTGAGATGGACCTCCATTGGACTTCTAATCTGATTCTGTCACATATCATACCATATCTCACATTGGTCATTCACCTACAAGATTTCACCCAGTGTTAATTTTTCAAATAGATAACCACCTTTCGTCAGAATTTATTTAAAATCTTGAAATTATTCAATTTAAATAATACTCTCTTTTGTTGCCTGCCACAGTTAATAACCTATTTAAAACTCAATAGGTTAATACCTCCTTTAAGGTAGTGGAAACAAATTACGTAAGCATTTGCTAAATGTTTATATATAAGTGCCCCACTTTATTTCATTGTCAGGCCTGTTTAGAATGACACATCAACATTTTGATGGAAATTCGAACAGGACCTAAGAATCAAGATCTCAATACTCTTGACATTATTGTAATTGTTTAGCATTTGTTTCAAGACTGCATGGAAAACTCAAACTTAAAATGAAAGGAAATCAAAAATAAGTTACAGTTTTGATGAATTAGGGTTCCAATGCTATGTATAAAAATGAAATCTGAAAGAAAATCTTTGCTTGTTCATTTAATGTAATAACACAATTATTCAAATAAACATGGTTAAAAATTCAAAACAGATGTTATGTTATTCATATGTAATTTATATTTCTGACAGATAATTGTGGTGAGGAAAGGAAAGCTTTTACTTTGAAAATATTACGATAGTACTTAAATATAATGAAGTATCAACAAACATCAGCAAAAACAGAAAAGATACCTTGCTTTTTCCAAAAGGGTTTGTTCTGTGGATAAATTGAGATTAAAGAAAGATAGCAGTTTATAATAAAGGAAGAGTTAGGGCTCCCATACCCTATTTTTCAAATATATCCATTAAAAGGTTTCTTTAAAATGTAGAGGTTCTTGACTGAGATGGGTGAATAATTTTCAAACTGCTTTTGGTGAATTATATATTAGGAAGGGTATTTCAATGCATAATTACAAAAATGCACACAAGAAAGGTCAATTTCTGCTTACAGTTTTTACTTGATATTTTCTTGAATATCATTTGCACAATTCCCCCTCATCCATCCATTCCAACTGATGTTGCTTCATATATAAAAGAGCTTCATTTCTGAAAAAAAAAGAAGCAATTTCGAAAAAAAGAATGCTGAACCAAGTTTTCTTGGTGCTGGGGTCTTGGTGGTGTTTTCATATTAGGTATTCGCTAACTGGTCCGATAGAGCTTTACCGCAAGTTCTGAGTGCCCACATGCTTATATCACAGTACTGTTTCACATCAGGACGCAAGCACACAGGTGAGCTTACTGAACTTTGCATCACATGGTATGTCAGCCCTTATGTTGAATGATGACGTCTGTAGCCTAGGCTAATGTTCGTTGAGCTGAAGGAGGATCTTCCAAAATAAAAGTATTTTAAATATTATGAGAAAGAGAGAACACCAAATGTGCAAATGGGATGTTTGTCAGATAGAAAGCTTAAGAGACAGCAACCTCATGAGAAACAATGTATCAGATGTGCACAAAATATAAACCTGCATTTAAATATCAGACTTCAAAACATGCCATGGTTTTAATTGTCAGTAACAACAGCAATTTAGAAGAGGCGGTGAAGGGAAGAAAGCAAAGGAAGCATTCCTTCCCAATAAACTTTACTGAAGTGTAAAATATGTGTATTTTCTCAACAGCCCTCTAATTTCACATCTGTACTGAAAAATAATTTCCATATATCTTGTCAATCATATGATCATTTTATTCAACAGTGATCAGAATATAATCTTAGACTTTTGCTCCTTATTTTATTATTTCTGTAATTAATATATTAAAACACAAAATGTGGAAAAATGGGGTAAACAATTGTAAATGAGGTTTACTTTATGAAAGGTTACTCTAGCCACAGATTTGTAGCATGTTTTCAATTTTTCATTAAATTTAAGCCTTTATTTTGCTATTTTTCCACGAGACAGACAATTTTACTATTTTCTATTGTCACTCACAGTTTCATTTAGTACAAGTTTTAACATAACAACATCTAGACTGTTTTATTTCAAGTAAATTGTTTGAATTTTGGCATTGTAGACGTTTGAAATATTGTTTGAAGGGCCAAAATTCAACATTCCAAAGTCATACACTACATTTACAGAAACCACATTAAATTCACAAATTTAGAGAGTTTTCATAAAATAGCCATCAACATCCTTCTGATAGTAGTATTATCAATATCAGGAAAGGAAAAAAAACATTCACCATGCCTGTTCGAATGAGAGCCAAAAGGAGAAGGGGTAGTGTGTTCTTGGACCACTGGCTAACTTTGGCTGAGGAAAGTGACCCCCAATAGGCTTGATGGGGTCCAATCAGATTTGGTGATAATGGGTGGCTAGCTCAGTCATATATGCTCTTCTGTACTCTTTGTGAGCAAAGATGGGAAAGGTGCAGGGTAGTATAGTGGGGGAACAGGCTACAATTGCAGAGACTCATACTTTTCCTTGGAAAAATGTTTAACAATACGCTCATAGAGTAGACTCATATTTTATCCTGCAAATAAACATTCTAATGTACATATATGATACTTTTTTTTTCAAAATCAAGCTCAGATGTGATTGGTCCATTACAACAAGCTAAAGTTCCATGTGGAACACACGACAATCTCAAAAATAAGAACAGGCAAGGTTCCAAAACAACGTGTTGATATTGGCATCCATTATAATTGGGCTGTTTAAAGGTAGTCTTACAGTGTGTTTGGATTCTCTTTCACTATATTTTTCTAGAAAAATCTTCTTTTTCAAGATTGATTTATTTTAATTGTTGATAAAATGTTATATAATGTCTATACATGTGCATTTCAGACACAATATTTTCTGAAGAATTAAAATAGTTTAAATGTATTATAACTAGTTATAGTACAATATATGTGATGTGCCATTATTTCTGATGTGATTAATTAAGGCTTTGGTCAATTTTTTTGTATCTGGCATTATGATGGATTGAAGAATAGAGAAACATTCAATATCAATTAAGAGAGTTTAACATTGCAATATCAGAGTTGATCATTCACCATGGACTTATACCTAACTTTATCATTATATCATTAATATAGTTTTTGAGTTTCAACTTATAACATTGTTATTTTTGGCTTCCCATTTACAGTTTTCAAATGGAATCATAGTATGTTTTCATTTCCAATTTTTAAAACATTTTGTTGCTTCAAGAATTTAGGATTTCGTCTTCAATCTCAATATTTTTACATATTCATAATTATTGTTAGCCAGTAGCTTAACTTTGCATAAACATGATTCTAATGAATGCTGTTTAATGCTGAATACAGGATGGTGAGCTGATTAAAGTACCAAGTGCAACATAATGCTTTAATCAGCTTCAGATTCTAATTTAAGTGTGACAAGCTTATACATTAATTATTACTTTGAGTAGATGGATTGGGCAGAAGGGAAATGAGAGACAGAGGTGTAAATTTAAGATGGCGAAAGTACTATTTCCTAAACTCATAAGAATGTATGTTTTCATACCCATTGTAATAGACAATATGTTGATTGATTGTAATAACTTATCTACAAATGACAGTTAGCAATATTCAGGGAAGCAAATCAAAATTAAATGGACATTGATAAGTATGAATAACTTTTATTCTTAAAGGATAACAAGCAAACAATAATAATACTTTTGAAGTACAAAATTTATATGGAGCCTTTGTCGAGTGAATTAAATGTAAAAGTATCCCGTGATACTATTCAAGAAAGAATAAGGAATTGTTCCATAATTCAAGCAAATACTTCTTTTTCAGCCAGCATAATCAAGAAAATAAATAGACTTGTTATTGATCACAATGTCATTTCTGGGACCTTGCATTGTGCAAAATGACTGTTGCATTTGTCTACATAAGTCAAAGATTTTTTTAAAAGTTGATTCACAGAATGTGGACATTGCTGGCTAGGCAGCACTTATTCCTCAACCAAATTGTGCAGAGGGCAATTAAGAGTCAGTCGATCACATTGCTGTGGATTAGGAGTCACATGTAGGCCAAACCAGATAAGGATGACAGATTTCCTTCCCTAAAGAATACTAATAAATCAAATATGTTTAATGAAAATCAACAGTGATTACATGGGTTGCCATTGGGATAACTTTTTTTAAAAATTCCTGTTTTAATTGTATTTAAAATTCACCATGTAGCATGGTGGGATTCAAACCTATGTCCCCAGAACATTAACTTGGGGTCCAGTGACAGTATCACTACATCACAGCTCCTTTTCGAAGATAATAGATCATGTGTTCATCTGCATGCTTTGAGAGCAAAGATACGAGGGTGAGGGGTGCAGATTGGCAGGGTAGGATAACAGAATTACAACAAGAGAAGGGTCCCAACACAAAATGTCAACTCTCTTGCTCCTTGGATGCTGTCTGGCCTGCTGTGTTCATCCAGTTCCACACTGTGTCATCTACACCAAGAGAGATTCATGGTTTACTGGAAAAAATGTTTAAAAGTAAGTTCACAGAATAGAATTGTATTCATCTTGTAAATAAACATTCTAGCATATACTACACTGAATTGTACAATACTGTACTGAAGCCACCACATTCATCCCAGCACATATCAATAACAAAAATTTGATTTGTAATTACATTAATATTACCAAAAATGCGAAAGGCTTAGGAATGATTAAACTGCGACGGCTGAAAGCAAAAAAAAAGTTTCCATTGAACTTTTATATATCCTAGCCAGATGTCTTGCTGCTTTAGGGTTTGGTGGGCTCTAGGACCCAGTCGCGGCCCTCTGCTGGCAGGAGAAACGCAGTGCTGACTCCTCCTTATCTGTAGTGTCAAACTTGACATCACCCTGAAAGCCGTGCATGGTAACTTCCACAGCGATCACAGCTCCCTCAGATCATTGCTGGCATGCTTCACAGAGATATGCTCCACTCACAGCCGATCACAGCTCCAAAATGGCCTTGGGTTTCCAAATCCGCATTCTCTCTCTGATCCTCTGCCGTGTTATCTGCGTGGTACAATCGATTGGCCATTCTGCAAATGAAGGTAAGAATTAAAAAGAGAGATCTCAACATTATTCCACACTGAAGTATTAGAGACGGTCCAGCACACACCGGGTGGGTGGTACTGTACGGCAAGAGGCTGCGCTGCCATCATCTTTTAAGGTGGTCAAGGGCACAATTCAGCAATCTTTAATTAATCAAACGAGTGGAACAACTTCAGTCACAGCTCTCATATTGTTACCGCTGCGGTGTAAAACAATGATAAATGAAATCAATGAGAGGGTCAGGTTGAAATGAGGAGAGAAAGTTTAAGCAGTATGATATTCTGTGGTTAGCGAGACAGGAATGAAGGGAATTATGTAAAAACGAGTTCATCTTTCCTGTATTATTTTGACAATTCGGATATGGCGCGGTAAGTTGAAAGATCCACACCGGAGATATAATGACGGTCACATCTAACAGAAACGCTTGGGGAGGGAAGTAGTGTCACCTGTATTTAAGATCTGAATCAGTAAATAGTGTTTGGAATGTGTGTATTTTGTGAAGCCCATTCTCACACGACAGACTAAATTACTCCTCATCCTTCGTCGTTTCACTTTTCTAAGTATTCGTATTAAAGGCACGATCATAGCAAGTTGTAGGAGTTTTCAATTTCTGCACCGTTGTTTCTCTCAATGAAGATAGCGTCGGGAAATTTAAAAGCACGCAGAAGAAAGTTATACACCTGATGTGCTGTTCTGCTATCGGGGCTTACACGCTTGAAATTGCTTTTAATGATTAAACAGTCCTATAAGAGGAGTTGACGGGTAAGGTTGAAATGAGGCCCTGAGATTCCCCCTGCATCGTTGACATTTGTTTTAAACCTTAAAACTTTTGTTTTGTAAACGGGTTAAAATTCATTTTCTACTCTGCGTAAGTCGAGAAATTGAAATGACTTTATTAAATAAAAGTGCAAGCTGTCTAGGATTGGTGAAGTCGGCCTCGAAACAAAGTATTTTTTTCGGAACCCAAATTTGACCTGTATAGTTCTGCACTGTCATACAATGAGTGTCTAAACTCACCTTAAAAAATACAGACAGTTGTGCAACTACAGTCCAATAAGCCAGTGTCCACGGCTTATTTACTTCTTGAATAAACTCCCAGAGCTGGCTGAATCTTCTACACAAACAATTATGTTCAACTCAAACAGATTTACCTTAGGTAGTGACGGAAAGATTTATAGCGGTGGTTAGTCGTGTTTAAATTTAACTTTGTAAAACTGAATGGGTTGACAAACTCGGCATATTGTGGTTGGGAGAGGAGGAAATAATTTGATGGAAAGACTATATTATTCCTAATACTAGATTATTAGATAAAGACAAAGGTGAGCAAAGTACAAGGTGAACGTATGCACGTGCTTTAATCATACTGGATTTATTTTGACAATGAATTCGTATTGCATAGAAATATTTTATCATGGATGATAGATGTCACGATGCGAATTAATTGAAATGAGTGGCTCCAACATTAAATAGGTTTTCTATTTGGTAAAAGGGCATTAACAAAACTGCTCACTATTGTTGTTCAATGCTCGATGCACACATGAAATCTTACGGCCAACACTTAGAAGTTTGATCAGAAATCCCACGTTTAATTTCATTTCCATTACCTGACAATTTAGGAAAACTTCCTGACCATAGGCGATCCGCTGAAGGCTCTCTGTAATTTACCTGCATGAGTGTTAGAGGGTTTTATTTGCATTAAGTTTTACTTTTAATTCCCTGTACTCAAGCGGACTTTCCAAAGAATTTTAAATGCGCATTTATTTCATCCTCGGTTTGGTAGTTCATTTTGGAATTGCGTTTATAACCATAGAAACTTTTAGAAACGGCGGTCTGATTTGTTGTACTTTTTGTGTAGCATCATCGAGTAAAAATTGGAAATAGATCCGTCGGGAAGTAATTATTCAATTAGTTGAAATCTGACCAGTGTGGGTCACTGCAGAGCTTTTCCGAGGAAAGAGGAGAGGAATCCGGGCATCGAGGGGAACAAACTTGCTCACTTTCATTGATTAAAACAAAAAAGTTACTTTATTCTGGCGTTTTCTATCCAATTTGAAATGAAGGTCGAAGTATTACTGCCACTCGGGTTAAATAAATAAAGTTGGTAGAGACTGGGAAACAAAGTTATAGCACCAAAAGTAACATTCACACAAATGCACCGGTCAGTTAAAGGGCTTGAAGTGTCATTCTGAGGCTTTAAACAAAGGTTTTGTTTTGAAACTATTCCATACTGCACACAGTCACTCAAGATTGTGTCAAGAAATTAAAATTCCCCTTGCTGCAATTTTGTTTCCCTTTAATGCTTCCACAAATCATTTCGGCGTTAGATGGAATGAGTCAAACTTTCCCGTTGTTTTAAGATGTTTTCAACGAGCCGGAATGTTCGGTTATCCAATTCGTTGTTCCACGCGCTGAAGCAGGCATCTTTGTTTGCGAGGCAGTTAACGCGTTCCCCATTTTGGTAGGACGCAATTCAATTAGGATTCGGATTTTGTAAAATGGTCGGGATTAGTTTCCCATGGGTTGAGAGGTTTCAGCATGACCTCATCTGCAACACGCTCTTTGAAACTCCAAAATTATTACCAGCTTGCTTTTTATATATAAAAAAGAGCAGTTTCCTCAGCGCGATGTTCCGCTGCGATTAACAAGATTGAAACTTTCGCTCTCGCCAATCTCCCATTTAAAATATTACGATTTCCCATGTAAACATTACACAAATATTAATTGATGTGAGAATGTGACACGTAAAGGTCGCGATTAGTTCTGTTTTTCGGCGTATTTCCAGCTAACTCACTTAATTAGGATCGGTAGCCTGTCCAAATATAGAGACGGTCGGCTGGGTAAGCTGGAAGTAGCCTGTGTTTGCCTCTCGCAGTGTTGGACCCGCTACCCAGTTTGAAGCTTAATTTTAAATTGCTGCGAGCAAGACATCTGTCACTTTCCATTGGGCCAATTTAATGGCTGTAAATAACAGAAACTGGATGAGGAGATAGGGTTATTCCTTCGGCTGAGGAAGCAATTGAATGTTTTGGACTAAGCTTAATGAGGCAGCGCCGAGGAGGCGGGCGTGGGGAGCCTTCAAGCGTCAACACTTGCCAATCGCATTTCGCACATTCCGGCCCGGTCCTAACTACGTTTTTGTTAGTGGTATTCTCCCACAGATGAGCGCACGGTTACTCAGTAAAAGTGACCGCCTGCGTGGATAAAATAGGCGGCTAGTTTTATGCTGGACTGGTGGTCGTAGACTCGGGGATGGAAATCTTCGCTAGAACTCGCGTTCCCTACGATAGGGAAAATGTAATAGACTAGCCTAGGAGGGTCCACTTTGACGGTTGGTTTTAAGAAAGCAGAAAATATAGCGATAAATCTGCGTGTGTTTGTGTGCGCACATAGAATACCCGGGTCTGTTCTACTGTCTGAGCTGATCAAAGCACTGTTTAAACAGCTCCACACACTGAAGGGAGCAGACACGAACATCATTTAAATGCTAAGCGAATACAGAAATAATATAATCTTCAAAGCGACGAGGGTGAGGGTTTTTTTTTCAGAGGATGGGGTGTCCTGTGTCGGCTGGAATACTGCAATGTGTAGGAGCTGACAGCCCTCTGGGAAGGGGATGGTAGTAGTCCGGGAGCACACATTCTGGGGGTACAGGGGGAGAGAGGGGCCAGGGAGCATTAGGCGAGACGCGGTGTGTCTCCAAGCCCCGCGTTCAACATCATCTAAATGCAGGACAAATGCGTGGTGACCTTGTTAACCTCTCATACAATCCTCTGAATGTTGCCGGCGCCTTTCATGTGCTGCAACAATGTCAGAAAGGTCTTAATTGGCGTTTTGTTCGTGGTTGAGTTTCTACTCGATTCTCTGTGTGACTGTTAAATTCGTTTTTTTCCCCCCTTTTAACGCATCAGGAAGCGGGCACCGTTTCCTCGATTTATTATGTATGCGTCGACGATGGCTTATTGAATTGATTACTTAATTTACAAGAAAAAAATGAAAGTGCGCTGGTAGAAATGCTTGCCATTTTATTTTGAAGTGGAATGGTTAGTGGAGTGTGAAGATATCTTTTTAGTTGGGTACAAAGAATCACTGAAAATTAACAGATTCGAGCACCAAAACACCGAGGCTCCCCACTATCGGGATTACTAGAGTAATAACTGCTAACTATCCATTGTCATTTCCAATTGAGAAATATGAGAATTCGGGTTTATTTCTAAACCATTAAAACCGAATAGTAATGATCGCAATGTAGCCTGATGGGCTTCGATTCCGTTTGTGCAAATAGAATAAAATGAACTGCACACAATTTCAACTTATATTGTTTTATTAAAAATAAGTTTTTCCCTAAGTTTTACTTTGAAACTTTCTTTCATATAATGACTTCATCCAATGTTTACTATTGTTAGCATACCTCAGACAATCAGTCTAAATGAGAAACCAATCATTGTACAAGTATAACTCACGCTAACTGATCTATACATGCGCAAGGTCTGTTAACAGGACTGCAGAATGCAATGCTAATACCTATCAGGACTCGAAAAGAATTAGCCAAATGCCAATTATAGTCTTAAGGGCGTTCATTGGAGTGAAAATCAGCAGAATGAGTGCCAAGGCAAAACTCAAATGCCAATTAGTTTATCTGTCTGAGGTACGGGAGTGTTCTCCTGTTTCTGGTTAAATTCTGGCTTCAAATTAAATCTTTCACACTGACAGAATTCTCCACGCAACCTTTCAATGTTGATTCAGCTTTGCTTTGGAGATGATAATATTTCTCCACAATAATTTATTATGGAATGAACTCGTTGAGTATTTTTGGTGTTAATATGTCTGCACAGTTGACATTTTCACTGCAACGTCTGATTTTTTTAAAGTTGACAAGTTTCAAGAGGAGAGAATTGCATCCCCCAAATGCATTCACGTTTTAAAATGTATTCCCCTATAACGAATTTAAAGAGTACCAACATAAAACGTTAGAGGCGCTTACAGGATATGTTGGATGGCTAAAATAATGATGGAATGTAGCTGTTTTGACTCGAAAGCCATTTTGCAAGTGAGTAGCACATTCAGTGATATCATTGTGCCAGCAAATAACTGCAAAAATGCATTTAAAGAATTTAATTAAAAACCAAAAGAGCCAGTGAACTATTGACTTTTTTTTACATTGCAGTGGACATTGCAATTTTTTTCTGTAGTGTGAACATTTCTAGTGGCTCTGAACCTGAAAGGAGAATTTCACAGCAAATTTTCCTTAGGTAAGAGCAAAGCTGCAGGAAAATTCACTACAAGAAGTAAACATTGCTGAACAAAACAACAGATGCAATATTGTCTATAGGCTGCTTCTGAAAGGTGTTTGATCTGTTAGAAGGAACATGATCACGATTTCCCTGGTAGCTCAGCTAATTTATCCAGTGGGTGACTGAGCAATGCAGATACAAAGCCCCTGGGTTTTTGCACCAGTGCTCAGGGAGCTATAATTTATCTGGATTTGATATGTAATTTTGGCCTGTTTAAAGTGCACAAACTCCCACTCTTGAATGTAATCTAATGATGTGCAGGCTCGGTAGATTGGCCATGCTAAATTATTCATAGTGTGTGTAGATGAGGTGGGTTGTAGGGGGATGGGTTTGAGTGGGATGCTCTGAGGGTAAGTGTGGGCTTGTTCGGTCAAAGGGCTTGTTTCCACACTGTAGGCATTCTATGGACTCTGACTGCAATAATGTTTCTGTAGACACTGTATAAGGACATAATTGGTGGTAATTGTGATGCTTTCATTGCCCAGTAGTCTCCTGATACTTATTGAAAAATGGCCCATTGCTGAAATCCTAAATGGTGACCTATGTCCATTGTACTCTAGCAAATAAATCAAAACCTGTAAGATGTAAGGGAAGAAAGGATCCGAATATGTAACAGCAAATCCAATACCATCGGTGGAAGTAATTAATTTTGCAATAATTAGACATCAATTTTCTTTGTGGCTAAAGGGAATTGCAGTGCAATTGTATGGTTAATCTGTAGTGTGTGGCGGGTATTACTTTTTAAATTTGGAAATAATTGCAATCATCATGTTGCTATTGTAAAAGGATATAAGAAAATTTGAAATGTGAAAAGGTTAATAGTTTATCCCTTTCTATTTCTCAAGGAAATTTGTGATTAGTTCAGCCTTGGAATATCAAATATTTCAAACAAGAAACAACACATTTAAATGAACAGTTTAACAACATAAAGTATGCTATGCAATCATTAAAATTTCAAACCCCTGCTTATTGAGTTTCATTATACTGTAAGTTATATATTTTTTCGTATCACCTAAATAAAACTTTTTTTAAAATCAAGCAACAATCCTTTTTGCAGATTGCAACTTTCATTGAGATCATCACATCAGGTACTGAACTATTTTGATGAGCTGTCTTTCTTCAGTGTCGACATATGATTGTAGATATCACTTATCAACGGAGAACAGGCATCACACAATAACAGTCCAACGAATTCTATCCAAAACCAAATTGGCCAACTCAACCCAACTGAAGACAGCCAAGAGCCCAAAACAGAACACAATAAGCTCATCAACATACTCTGTTCATTTGGAGAATTGACAAAAGTGCAAAGGATAAGCCATGGCCTAACTTAAGTAATCATACCATCTGCATAAGAAATCCTCTTCTCTCATAAGATTGAATGAATACATATTTGGATAATGGAAACATAAATTGGCAGAAACATTGGTTTTAAAAAAGTCGTATGTGGATTACTTTTGAGGTTTAGTTTGTTGTTCTGATTTGTGTTCACTTATATTTCAGATATCATACTTTGGCCAGTCAAAGTTCTACTGGACACTGATTTTATCCATTTGTCATTTTATCTTTTCTTTGTAATTATCACAGTCCAAGGGATGCGTGCTTATGAATACCTTCTAAGCCAGATCCGCAGTTTCACAACATATTGCTATTTTCCACTTCTCTATGTGGTGAGGATAGAGCTCATTATCTGCAAGGAAAGGAGTCATTCGCATATGTGACTAATCATTTGTCAATCGTGACCAAAATTATGGCTTGATGCCCATTTGGGACGATGGCCACGTAGTAAGTAGAGTATGGCAGCAAAATGTGCTGCCACAACACAAATCTTTTACTTGCAAAGCCATTTTCATTATTCACTCATGCCTGCAGCACTAGTGAGTTCTGTCGTTTAAACACTTGTGAAAAATGCAACCCATGCACATATACAGAATTCCTGTTGAGATAACCTATATTTCATGTAGAGATTGAAATGAGTGAAGAGATTGTCAGAAAGGGAGAGCTGAGTGCCAGCTAGATAATTAAGAGCTGATAGAGCTGGAGATTAGAAATGGCAGCTGTGGACTGGTGATTGATGGTAGTAGTAACCACAGCATTAACACTCTGTTAAAGTAGAGCCAGCTCAATCCTATCACTTCACACTCATTGACTGCATACTGCATTATTGTCTGTCATGTGCACAACTTGTTCTGACATTATCTGTGGATGAATGATGTGACATCTGTACGATACTTCCAACTAGATTCTAACCAATGATATTCAAGGTATAACTACCGCAGTTAACACTTATGGGTCAGGGCTAGAAACAGGATTAAACATCTAACCCTTTGAGCCTCTTGCAACATTGATGGAATAATACTGGAAGAAAGTTTTATAGTGATGTTTCAGTGTAAAGTTGGCATGAATCAGTTGCATACACATTTTCTTTCAGCTTTTGTGCTGAAGTTATGCAAAAGCTTTCCAAGAAGTTTATCACATTCAATCTGTGGTGCACATGCTCTGAGCTACTGAAGCATTGTATGACAGAAAGTGGTGCACAAGCAAGTTCAAATTATATCACAAGTGAAACTCAGCTTCTTTCTCTTAAATTTGATTCCATTGAAGTTGTAAATTTGCTTCTAGTGGAACTGGTGAAATCTTTTGTACAACAGATTGCAAGCACTGACAGCAAACTTGAGCTTCATATTTGTAAGAACAAAATGTTTCATTGCAGTCTGTGCAACTTTGTTAATGTCAGGCAAAACATATTTGGCCAACATTGTGAAATTGTGATATGAACGTTACTGGCTTGTAGGTGGGAATGGTTTGGATGTGATATACCTAATTTGGGAACAGCGGCATGCCATTTAGCCTGTCTAGTAAGTTTGGTTAATCTGAATGCTATCAGAACAACCCATCCACCAGTATTGTCAATAGTGAGCTTTGCAGATTACCATTACCATTGAGTTTTCTGCCCCTTGCATAATAGCTTTCTGTGCTTCCAGTGAGGTTGAGATATTTTAATTCTGTCTCTGGGGGAATTCTATAGTAATGAATACAAACTTCATTACTGTACAAATTTGGAACAGAAAATAACTATACTTGTTGACTCTGATCGTTGTTCAGCTCTTTACCTGAACCATAAGTGCCCTTAATTGCATCAAGTGCTTGAAAGTAAAATTGATGGTTGCACCATGTAAATCATATCAAAGTGACTGTACCACATGATAAAATTTGTGCTATATCATTACCCTGTTTTATTTCATGGCTTTTTGTAATTTAATAACATTTCTACTATGTACACCTTGCTCACCGCAGGACATTTTGAAGGTACTGTATTGTCCTGCCAGCTCTTGAGCTCAGTAAGTGTCTCTGGCAGATTGCAGAAGAGTCTTACCAGTTTGTCAGCAGTTACAACACCAGAAAAGGGCACTTGCAACATGAGTACTAGGTAGTGCATGTTTAATTGTCTTTTTGAAAAGTCAACACCCAGTAATGCCATTGTGACTATCACATACTTAACCTTGCATTCGTGCAATTAGGATAATAGCCAACAAAGGGGATTTTAACCATTACAAATACTGCATTCCTGTGTCTTAGAACATTATTCTCACTACCAAACATCAGAGAAACCATTTTATTTATACACTCATATTAAGCAGAGGAAGGAAATGCAGATATGACGGTACAAAAGCAAAGTACTGCAAATATTATAATATCTGAAATGCATTTTGTATTCCAAATTCAAACATTAATTCACTAAAAGACCAGAATCAGAAATAAAATCTCAAACAATAGCTGACAGATTTAATTGCAACCGCCAATATTATTTTAAAAATGATGGCTTCCGGAATCTTTCTGTAGCCTCTTTGGTATCAAGCTTCTTTTATAACTCCCTAGGGTGGTTGTCTTCTTTCCATGCATCTGCCTATCCGTTCCGTAATTATACACTCTCAATAGTGGTCAATTCAATGGTAATTTAACCTGAAGGTACCTCTTATGATCTTGTTGAGGTCATATTGTTTTATGTGAGGGATGTTATGGAAGTATAAGTTGTTTCTGCACATAGTTGTAAATTATCTTATTTTATTTGTTACACTGGACAGTAACCTATCCAAAAATCAGGAGGCTGGAAACATAATAGGATACTCAGATCTTTGTGTTCGAGAACAATCCATCAGCACATAAACACGTCATCCGCTCAATTATTTCTGTATTATTACAACTTGTACTCAGTTAGTTTTTCCACATGCTGCCAGGAAGGGAGGTCACTTGATGCTCAAATAAAACAAAACCAGATTTTGTTGTGTCAAAACAGATTGCAATATAATTGAACTAAACTATGTGATTAATTTTCATGCACTTTCATTATTTACAAGCACGTTCATTTAAAAGACTTTTACCGATCAGCATGATCACACCTTTTTGGAAAAGTAAAATGCTTCATATACAATAACCTGGGGAGGTGACAGCCTAATGGCATTATGGCTGGGCTATTAATCCAGCAAACCCAGGTAATGTCCTGGGGCTCAGGCACAAATCCCGTTTTAGTGGATGGTGCAATTTGAATTTACTAACAAATCTGAAATTAAGAGTCAAATTATGACCATGCAATGTTTTCAATTGACAGAAAAAAAGGACATCTGGTTCACTAATACCCTTTAGGGAAGGAAATTGCTGACTTACATGTGACTCCAGTCCCACAGTAATGTGGTGGATTCTTAGCTGCCCTCCAGGTAATTAGGGGCGGATAGTAAATGCCCACATCTTGAAAATGAATTTTGTAAAAAAAAACTTTGAATTGACTTATGTAGACAATATAGTAGTCATTTTGCACAGTGTGCAAGATCCTGGAAACAACATTGTGATCAGCCATAAGTTTGTATTTATTGTCTTGGCTGTGTTCGTTGAAATAGAAATATTAGCTAAAACATTGGAACAATTCCTTGTTCTTCTCAGAATAGCGTTACTGCATCTTTTCACATTCAATTCTCTAAAACAGATAGAAATATCTTGTTTCAATAGCACAGCCAAAGGATAGCATATCTACGCAGGCTGAATCCCTGAATACTGTTCTAGACTGTCAGTCTAATTACCTGCTCAAGCCTTGGAATGGCTTGACCCCAAAACCAATGACTTGGGCTCCAAGTGTTAACATTGAGCCAAGTTGATATGTTGCAGAAATTGTCAGCTCAGATTTATTGCGTGAACTATTTCCCATAATAGCATTGGCTTTCTGTTACAGCATGTGCTAATTACAAGATAAAATGCCCAGTCCAAATCATGTCCCTCAGTTCCAAATTCAAAAGTGCATCCTTTGTTTTATCAGTGTGACACTTCAAGGTCTCATTGCTAATCATTCTACTTCTGATACATGTGGTAGAAATGTTCCGTTCTGAGAAGCAGCAAGGAATATGTAAGGAAGGAAGGATAATCAGATGAGTTGGTGCCAGGTAAATAATGTTCCCTTTGGACAATCTTAGAAATTAAGTTCTGACTATGGAGGTCTGTCATTGACCTTCCCAACCTGTCTCAAACTATGGCCCATTAAGATCAATTAATGCCAACTGAAGTACCTCTTTTGGCTTGGGCTAAAATTTGGATGAGGAAGAGCTGGCCTACCCAAATAATTGTTTGATTAAGTCATGCAGACAAAATACCAATTTGAGGGAATCAGTTGAGTCTCTTAAATGGCACTAACTTGTGCAAAACTGAAAGACTGGAGAAAGACTGGTGGCTCTTGGGGGAGGGCAACAATCTGGCCCCATGATCCCCAACTCCAGAAATGCCCTCCAATCAATTCTCGTAGTACATCTTGTTTCTGCTTCTCCACCTGGAGGATTGACAAATGTTGATACTCTGGCAACAGCAGAAGTTTCTGAAGATAACAGTCTCTGAATGGCTGGCAGCTCCAAGCCAGGATGGGTTGGAGGATGTGGGGTATTGCTTAACCAAGAAATGATGCTTCCAAAAGTAGTGAAGTGAGCACTTAGATGCCTGATGGATATTTGATCTGTAGGGCTTTCTTGGTGCTGGTGTTGATGGTGTTGGTTGGGTATCTTGCGAATAATGGAGTAATGTTGAAGACAAATCGGAAAATACTGGCAAATTGACTGTTAGCATTTGTATTTTGTTTTTCCCAATTGCTGGTGATGCCTGGAATGGCAACGATGATCCTAGAATCCCTACAGTGTGGAAATAGGCCCTTCAGCCCAACAAGTCCATACCGACCCTTGGAGCATGTCACCCAGACCCATCCCCCTATAACCCACCTAAGCTACACATCCCTAAACACTACGGGCAATTTAGCATGGCCAGTCCACCTAACCTGCACGTAGTTTAAATTAATTTAATATCTGACATTTGCATCTACAGGTGTTACTTTAGTGATTACCCTTTGAGAAATTAGAAATGAAACAACTGTAAGAATGAATTTTTATATGTATATAATTTTGCTCAACAATTTTTTGGACCATGCTCTGCCGCTGCTAAGGTCAGTGATTGGTTTGAAACCTGGGGTCTGCAGACCCACCAGGGGTCCACAATACGAGGGTCTGTCCACAGGTGAGCAACATAGATGACTATGTTCAGCAAACCAGGTCAACAGTAAACAAGTAATTAGCAACCCGAGGTGTGTTCTGCAATCACAGTGCAACCTTCTTTCCACTTGATTTTGGGCTCTTGATGTCTCTGTGCTCTGCTGTTAGGATTTTCTGCTCTTGCTTCTTTTCTCTGGCTCCCCTGGTGCTTTATATCTGTGTTCTGTTTCACTCATATGCCAGTTCTCCTTCTGCTCCTCCAGTGCCTCTCCAGGCTCCTGTTTTCTCCAGGCTCTTGCTCGCTGCATGTTTTTGTTTTCACTGTGATATATCTCCCTGTTGTTCCTTCTCTGCTCATGCTCCCTCTGTGTTTTGTATCCCTTGGATTCCTGCTTTCTTCAGGATACTGCCAACAATAACCTGACACTGCAGTGAGAAGCAAACACCCGTCTCACTCATATTTGTGAGTAAATATCTTTCCTAGATATATTTTCAAAATGTTTGGTGTGCAACACTGCCATATGATGTGCGATATAGTATTTTAATTTGGATTTGTGTCCATTTGGATTAAAGTGCTTCATCAAAAAACTTCTGCCTGAAATGGTTAATTTTCTGAAGTCTTTTTTGAAATTAGGAAAATATTCCTTCGTATAAATGTATTAATTGGCCTTTAGCATTGCAGTTACTACATGAAAATTTCATGTTAGTGCAGTGAACATCCTTGGCAGGTGGGAGTTTAAAGGGGGGGAGAGAGAGAGAGAAGAGATAGAAAACAGCAGTGTTAATAAACAGTCAGTATATAATTGCTTGGAGTCCTTAAGCCAGAGACAGCTTGGACCATTCAATTCTTGCTGCCTGGTGTCCAAAACATATTTCCATACGTTATTTTTAAAATTACTGTACATAATCTTTGCTTCCAAAAGATTAAACAAATCTTTTTCTGACAGGATCAACATGGAATATATTCTAAAAGTTACCTATAGTGAGAAATGTGGATGCATGCTGGTACATTCAATAATTCATGTTTACTACTTTTTTTATTATTCATTCATGGGATGAGGGCATTGCTGGCTAGGCCAGCATTTATTGCCCATCCCAGAGGGCAGTTAAGAGTCAATCACATTGCTGAGGGTCTGGAGTTACATTGCAGTCTAAACAAGGTTAGAATGATACTTTCCTTTCCTGAAGAACGTTAGTGAACCAGAGATATTTTTCCGATATTCGACAACAGTTTCATGGTAATCATTCATAATTCCAAATTCTTTTTGCTTTCAAAAAAAATTCCATCATCTCCATGGTAAGATTCAAACCCAAGGCCCCAGAATACCGACTCCCTGCATCTTTAAAGCAGATATTCTTATCTTTACTTTAAAACAAGCGGTACCTCCAGTCAAAGTTGTGGAGAAGAGAATATGTTAAACGCTTTGCCATTAGTAATTTCTGGCATCCTATTTTATTATTTTAAAACCAAGATAAAGTTGAGATATAAAAGAGGAAACATTAATTGATTAATTTTATCCTCATGGTTTTGAAATGTGATTTTCATAACATTAGATTAGATTAGATTAGATTCCCTACAGTGTGGAAACAGGCCCTTCGGCCCAATAAGGCCACACCGCCCCTTGAAGCATCCCACCCAGACCCATTCCCCTATAACCCACACACCCCTGAACGCCACGGGCAATTTAGCACGGCCGATCCAACTAGCCTGCACATCTTTGGACTGTGGAAGGAAATCGGAGCACCCGGAGTAAACCCACGCAGACACGGGGAGAACATGCAAACTCCACACAGTTACCCGAGGTTGGAATCGAACCCCGGTCCCTGGCGCTGTGAGGCTGCAGTGGTAACCACTGAGCCACCGTGCCGCCCTAGCTTCACCGCAGACAGTGCAAGCTACTGTAAGTAAAATAAATTTTCAGTTGCTTTGGCATATCCTCAACCTGGTGGTTTGCCTGCAACGTCTCAAAGTAAAAATTCTCATTCTAGTATTCAAATTCCTCTCTAATCTCTTGCTTCCCTACTTCTTTATTTTACAACTGTCCAAGAACTTTTCAATCCTCTGACCAGCCACACAAGCAAGATTTCTTTTACCTAGCCATGAAAGCCACGCCATTAGTGGAAGTCTCTGTAATTTCTTGCCTACTACCTTTCCAACCCTCAACCTGCCCTTCCTCTTTTAGGCGTTCTGAAATCCTACTTTTTTGACCAATCTTCATATGTGGTTTGATGTCAGAGTTTGTCTGAAATGGTCTTATGAAGGGTTACAAAACCTTGTACAAAGTTAAACAAATTATCTAAATATAAGATATAGTCATTTTAACCTATCTTAATCTGGGTTGTTGCAAGTTTCCTTAAGAGACAGATGCAATGTGAGGCAAGTGTGCCTTGTGATTTTTATCTTGTGATTTAAGAATGGACCCCTGGTTGGAATTATCGTAACTATATGTTGACGTGATAGAATCATAGAATCCCTGTAGAAGCAGGCTATTTGGCCTATCAAGTTCACACCTCGGAAAAGCATGCCATCCAGATCCACCACCCTCCCCCATCCTAAAACCTTGCATTCCCCATGGCTAATACACCTAGCCTGCACATCCCTAGACACTACAGGCAATATAACACATTCTTGGGCTATGAGAGGAAACTGGAGCACCCAGAAGAAACCCACGTAGGCACAGAGGATGTGTAAACTCCACGTATGAGGTGGAGTCAAAATGAGTCCCTGGCACTGTGAGACAGGAGTGCTAACCATTGAGCCACCATGCCAACCGAGGATGATTTAAGATAAACCTTTGATTGTCAATCGAAGGAAATATATCACATTTAGCTGCATAGAAATCAAGCATTTTTTTCATATCTTGGATACTTAATATTTCCATAAGGTGTTACATTTGAGTTGGAAGACAACCTTGTAATTAATCTCACAGTTCTGCAGTGTTCATCAACAATGAAAACCACCCGGAATCACATGCTTGAGCCTACTTTCAAAATGAGTTTCAAGTCTTCAGTACTTATGTCCACTTTCCAGCTTTTGCCCACCATGTCTTGCCATATTCCTTTTTTTTCCCTGTCCTTTCATCTATTTTTCTTCTTCAGTAAAAGTAATTTCAGTACTGTCTACCATAGCTTGACCTGTGACTGTGCAAGTTATTCTGCATTTTCCATTCAGTTCCTCATTGTCATGAGTCACTGAGTCTACACAAAAATCCAATTTTGAGCAGCCAGCTTTTCAGGAGTTGATAACTGAATTTTACTTCTTGTCTCATTTCACATGCATGTGGCCTTAGGCTGAATTTGGCAATCTAATGCCAATCTGTACCAAATTCTAGGCAATGTTATGGGACTACACACAGAATGACTATGAAATTACCTAACTTGATATCTTGAAAAATTGCAACAGCTAATCAAAATATAGGCCGACTTTCTGTTGGTCATTGAGAAGGTCTGAGATTAAATCAAGATCTGGAGGACATTGAATTTTTTGCTGACCATATCTAGAAAAACTCTACAATAGAGATAGTCATATTATATTTCCCTCTGTTTCAATACCAACTTGTTAATTTTTAAATGTAGCTAACTTACCTTTTAAATGTATTAACATTTTGATTAAAATGTACAGAGGAATACTGCTCAAGTTCATTGGGTGTTGTTCTATTGCTGCAGTGCAAAATACACCAAATCTATTATTAACACAAAGGAACTTGCCATCATTTTATATTAATGTCATATTTTCACTGAGTTCCTAATTGCTTTTTTGGAAAAGTGTGTATTTTCAGAAGCATGGAATCAACTGGAATATACATCCCTATCACAATCATTATGCAATGACCATATCAGAATGCATGGCACAAATAATTAACTAAAATTACATGAAAAACATCAAAGCATGTATGCGATGACTACAGTTCTTGTTTAGGATGGTAGTGGATAGCCATGGATGGTTTGCAGCACTAATTTGATACATGCCATTTATTGATTTGCTGCATGTCTTCATATGAAAACATTACTCGGGGTTAAATGATCAAATGCCAATCAATAACGGTATTACCGCTAGATATGTAATTGAACTGTTATGCAGTCTTCCACCTCCATTCATAATGCACTGTGTTCTAGTCCATCACTGCCATTTGTTTAGAATTAAACTGCCAGCCTTTACCTCAAAACATGCCAACTGTAATTTACAAGCCCACTCCTACCCAAGAACCACCCAGAAAGACTCCATTGTCAAGTTTAAATTCGACCTTGGCCTTGGCCTGTTAATGACTGCCTATATCACACTTTTCAAGACTGTGGCATTTATAACATTTTCATATCAGCAAGCAACTTAGCCTGAACTTTTCAAGTCTGTTCAAGTGTGGAGATACAGTACAGTATGTATCTTCACAGTTGCATCTTTTGTAATTACTCAATAAGCACCTGCTGCCTTCCTGAGGGTTCCTGCTTTTCCACATAGGAGGCAGGGGCACTTGCCTGAAGCCTGCATGGGCCTTCTCTTCAATATGTCGATCAGGCTCTAATTATACGATCAAGGTTTGACGGTAATTATAACCTGATGACTGTCTATGGAAATTATTGTGCCTTTTCCATCAGACCAAGCAGGAAAGTAAAGGCACCAGACAAGATAAATAAGAGGTAGATTGTTGGCTTTTTTGTTTTAAATGATTTTGTGTATTGCTAGGAGAAGTAGGCGTCTTCGGAATTTGAGAGGGAAAACATAGGTTATCCTTGATTCAGCCACCTGTCCCAACTAATGATTTTAATGTCATCAGCCATTCATTCAGCCCCTTTGATGGTCTCTCGTTCTGTAACATTCTGCGCTCTATGGGTTTTTGGGTGGGAATAACAGATGAGGTTGAGATAAAACATGAAGTTACTATCTCCTGGTGCTCATGCTAATGAGTTTGAAATGTTCTTCTATCTGTTGCCACTCCATCCCCTTCACTACTACCCTCCCTCCACCCAACCCCCACCCCTAGCCCTAATCCAACAACTACTGTAGAAAGACTGCAATCTCAATTTTAAATTGGGCCTTTATTAATGACTGCCTACTGTTGCATATCACAGATTCCTCATCAAAAATAGACTGTTGTAACCTCCTATGGATCAAATAAATCTGCTGTTTAATGGATGTCACAAGCTGTAGTTTAATGCTTGCCTGAGTCTTGCAGCTTTGCTGTTAACTGTTCATTGCAGTTTCTTTACATCCTTCTGCCTACACATCAGCACAGTAACGTTATGTGTTACAGTTTCCATTTGCACTTCAGAATCATAGTTAACGCACGCCATTATATAAAATAACAGCTGCTGTGGAGGATGTCAAGAACTGTCATTCAGCATGTTAATTCCTGATATTCAGAGACAGATAGTCCTGTAGTTTAACAATCCATTTGTTTCATCAGTTGAATTACAGCCAGGAAATATTGACCACAGTCACTCTCACACATCTGAAGAATTATTTCTTTCTCTACCAGAGCTAAAGTATCAGTTCAAAGAAATAAATATTCTCTGGTTGCAGACATAACTGTTAAACTAGCACTGTGACAAGTCCTTTGAACAGCTGTTCTAATCTGCAGTGGTGGTGATGATTCAATGAAACCTGCGAAAGTGTGGCTTGAATAAGGGAGTGAAAAGGTGTTAGAATTTAACGAGAAAATCACAGACTAATGGGGCAACACTGAAGAGACTTCAGGAGGTTGACTTTAATTTCAACCTAACTAAGGGGTTGGGAGTAATTTGGAGTAGATCACTGGGATAAGTATTTGCTCACTTCAGTCACTGAATGTGACATGCATCATACATTCTCCAGTGATTTCTGTACTCCAATTACTTTTGCTTCTGGGTAACAAAGTTCAAATTGAAGGGTGAACTTGGTTTTAGAAAATTGTACCTAACGGACCATTATGAATCAGCTGAGCATTCAGCCTAAATTTTTTTTCTAATAAAATTCATTATCACCTATTTCACTGAGCCATCCAAGTCAAAGGCTCCATTCCTACCTCAGTGATTCCAGAACTAGTGGATTTTGAATACATAACTTTAACCTCAATGCAGAACTAAGGGAATACTGTCTTCTTGGGAATGATCTTTCAGGTGTTAAACCAATGCCAGCTGTAAAAGATGCCAAGGATTTTGAGCCCTATTTAAAAAGTGAACTTTCTTGGTGTCTTGGCAACCTCTCACCATTACCATTCAATATTGGTACAAATGAAATAATTGATCAATTATTTATTTGCTCTTTGTAGGGTCAAGCTATCTGTAATACATGACAAAAGAACTTCCAAAACAGTTATTTAATATAAGGCATTCTGAGATGATCTGAAGATGTTATGAAAATGTGAACACATATTGTTCTTCATGCAAACATGCAGTGATAATACACTCCCTATTCACAGGAGCAGTCCAATGCACTGAATTTTCACATAATCATAAACATCAAAAGCAAACAGATCTGTTTTAAAACTGTTGCACTTAAACAGGTGACAGAACAGTTTTTGTTCAACAGTGATAATACATTTCTCTCATTCAGAGCCAAGAATTACATTTCGCGACAAATTAATTGTGTATTTCTCAAGATTCAATTGTATCATATGATCCCTGACAAAAACAAATTAAATTTGACAACCCCAAACAATAAACATATTTAACATTGAGGTAAGTAAATAATTCCACAGTTGAGGCTCAAGGAGAATTTGAGAGCACATCACTATAACAATAAGAAGCACTTCACAAAAATGCAAGTTAACGTAACAAATCATCCCAATACGTTTCACAGGAGTATTGCCAAATACAATTTGACACCGAGCCACACAAACAGGTATGAGGGACAAAGTTTTATCAAGCAGGAGAGTTTTACTGAGTCTGTTAAAGGAGGACAGTGAGGGTTAAGGTTTCAGTTCTAGATCTCAGTGCCTCACCAGTTGAAGACATGCCTGTCAGTAGTACTTGATTAACATGTGTTTGACTTTTTACTTAGATATTGTAATTCTACCACCAGTACTGTACAACCTAGCACAGCAGAGTTAGCACTGATTTGCATTTTGGCCATATTCAGTACTTGATTGTTACAAAATGTGTGTTTTTTTTATTTTGGAATTAGTTTACATTGCAAGAGGGATTTATATTAAGTCTTATATCAGTACTTCTGTACAGAAATGAATTGGAAATGACTTGCTACGTTGGGAAATTGCACTCTGATCAGATGTGCCGTTGTTTGAAATTGAATGTCTTGATTACATCGCATGAGAGACTGTGACTCTGAAGAAGGTTTGGTGAAGAAGTGTGGGACTTGTTGTTTATTAGTTGTTCTCTGTTTCCACAGTTAACCTCCTGGATTCTAAAGCAGTTCAAGGAGAGCTGGGATGGATATCTTATCCGATACATGGGGTGAGTGCAGAACCGAAACCTGCAAAATGTACATAACCGGTCCTGTTTTTGACTTCACCGAAAGATGGGCTTAGGGCTATGGCAGAAGAGTGGCAGCAAAACATTGCTATTTAGAAGCATTCACTTATAAATTAAGGTTTAATAATACTGAATGTTTCTGCTTGGAACAATGTATATGTTCAAAATATAAACAGCATTGTATCTCATGCCTGTATACTCAGATTAATTACTTCTTTCTTTATAAATACTTGCTTCAATCTTTCATTTGGCTCAATGCAAACTGAAATTGCAGGCAGACCACTGGAACTGTAAGTGTTGTCAACAGATTGTGTTAAACTGCAAGTGGTCCATTTGATCCCAAATGAACAATCCTTTTAAATAATAAAACCAAAGTTCAGGAAAATCACTGTAGCCGTGGGCAATAATGAACTAGTGACCTGGTACCTGGGATAATTGGATAGAATGCATAATAAACAACCAATCTGATGTCCATTTTACACTATTTTCCTTCAGAAGAATGATTTCTCTTCCTGGTCCACCCCCCACCAAGGCTTTCCTCACATCAAGTAAATATAAGGGGTGGCTTTTGGAATTCATATCTCTGGCAGGGAGCCCTGCCTGCTGGAGACATTAATTAGAGCCAATTAGAGTGGGCAGGGGGATCTTGTGGCAGGGTGGTAGTGTTCCTACCTCTGAGCCAGGACGGCCCAGATTTAAGACCACCTACTCCAGAAGTGTGTAATGCTAAGCCTGAACAGATTGAACAGAAAATATCTATATTGAGCATCAAAACTAGGCTGAGAATGGGATAAATCATCAATGAGACCTACTGCTTGGTCATTATCCAATGGCCCATCTGGAAAGTGTGCTTGTGCCGGATACTGTCAGAAATAGGTAATGCGTGATAAATTGCTAAAGTGGACAGGGTGCTAACAGGTGATGTTATATGTCAAATAAGTGGCAACTTCAGAAATGGAGAGTACAATAAATATGGGGAAAAGGTTCTGGCTTTCACATCAGAAATGTTAGGTATTTCCTTCCATCCACTTAACACATGTAGCAAAGTTTAAAGTAGTTAAGCAGTAACAACTATGCTTCAGCTTGAAGCTGTTTAAATCTTTTACTAAGTGTTTTAAATGAATCTATTTATACTCATACCCATTTAGAGACTACGCTGTCTGGATTTGGATATATCCTCCATCTGTTCCTTGAGTTTAGTCCTTATTTAGTTCATATAGTACCATTTGTCTCCCACATGCATGTATTTCACATACAGATAACTGGCATGGCATGTGCATCATCTATAACAGTCTATTGTAAATCTTCATGTTTTATAGGCTCTAGCAAACATGTCAAGAAGAAATACGATTTGTATCAAATAACGTAATATTATATTATAAATATGAAGATTTGCTGTAAATTCAAATAGTTTTGTCATCGAAGGGACGTAATAATGGTAAAAAGCAACATAACCATTTCCCAAAATATCATACCTGGACCATTTCCCAAACAATTCTGTTTCATCCTCAATTTGGCTTCTATCACTGTAAGCCATAATCTAACACACACACAGATCATTTTAATTTAGGAATAATGGCAGCATGAAGTGTTCAACAAATCACAGTGTTGACCATTTCTGAAAATACCATGTAATTACAGACCATTACCCACACTTGATATTTTAATCTCTAACCAAAGCTCAAATCAATACTGATGTGGTTTTCATGGCCAAGTTTTCGTTTGAAAAAAAAGTGAAAACAAACTCAGCCAAAAAGCAGTTCTCACAATGGGACAAGTCTTAGAAGAATATTGCAGAATGGGTAATAATGAGTAGAAAGTCCTTGTAACTCACTTTTGATTTTGATTTTCTTTGAAATAAACTGCAATCGTTTGGGATGAATTGACCCTACACCCCCATTCTCCTCCACAAAGAGATGGCTATTTAGTATTGAAATAAGACGAGCAACATTGAATTTAGCCTGCATGTTTAACCCTGGCCAAGCAGGTTTCCAAGGCTTCGTGGAAACTCAACAGCTGAAATGTGGGAAAAACAGCTTTGGAAAAGAGCAAAGTGTAAACGATTTGGATGTGAATATGGGAAGTATGGTTAGTGAGGTTGAAATGATGCCAAAACTGGAGGTGTCGCGATCAGCAAAGAAGGTTACCTCAGAATACTATGGGATCCTGATCAGATGGGCCAATGGGTGGCAGATGGAATTTAATACAGATAAATGTGAGGTGCTGGATTTTGGAAAAGCAAATCAGGGCAGGACTTATGCACTTAATGGTAAAGTTTAACGTTTTGGGTCGAGACCCTTCTTCAGAAATGGAGATGGGGAAGTGGATTCTGAAATAAATAGGGAGCTGGGGAAGGTGAATAGAAGATGGATAAAGGAGAAGGTAGGATGAGAGGAGATAGACACAGGTCAAAGAGCTTGGGGTTAGAGCCAGTGAAGGTGAATGTAGGTGGGGAGTTAGGGAGGGGATAGGTCGGTCCAGAGAGGACGGGCAGGTCAAGGAGGTGGGATGAGGTTAGTGGGTAGGAGATTGGGGTGGGGCTTGAGGTGCGAAGAATGGTTAGGGAGGCGGGAACTAGCTGGGCTGGTTTTGGGGTGTGGTCGGGGGAGGGGAGATTTTGAAGCTGGCTAAGTCCACATTGATACCCTTGGGCTGCAGAGTTCTCAAGCAAAATATGAAATGCTTTTCCAGCATCTTTTGGGTGGCGTCATCATGGCAAACTGAGCGTAGGTGTTCGGCAAAGCAGTCAGTTCACAACAAACAACTACACCTCCCAGTCGTGAACCATTGCATTGCCATGATGACGCCACCCGAAAGATGCAGGAACAGCATTTTCATATTTTGCTTGAGAACCCTGCAGCCGAAGGGTATTAATGTAGACTTAGCAATCTTCAAAATCTCCCATCCCCCGACCACATCCCAAAACCAGCCCAGCTAGTCCCCGCCTCCCTAATGATTCCTCCCACCTAAGCCCCATCCCCATCTCCTACCCACTAACCTCATCCCGCCTCCTTGACCTGCCCATTCTCCTTGGACCGAGCTATCCCCTCCCTAACTCCCCACCTACATTCACCCTCACTGGCTCTTTGACCTGTCTGTCTCCTCTCACCCTATCTTCTCCTTTATCAATCTTCTATTCACCTCCCCCTGTTTCCCTATTTATTTCAGAATCCACTTCCCCTCCCCCATTTCTGAAGAAGGGTCCCGAACCAAAATGCCAAACTTTCCCGCTCCTCTGATGTTGCTTGTCCTGCTGTGTTCATCCAGCTTCATACTGTGTTATCTCAGATTCTCCAGCATCGGCAGTTCCTACTATCTCTGTGGCAATTCTGGTCTCCTTGCTATAGGAAGGATGCTGTGAAACTTGAAAGGGTTCAAAATAGATTTACAAAGATATTGCCATGGTTGGAGGGTTTGAGCTCTTGGAAATGGCTAAATATGCTGAGGCTATTTTCCCTGCAACATCAGGGGCTAAGAGGTGACCTTGTAGAGATTTATAAAATCATGAAGAGCATGGAAAGGGTGAATAGACAAGGTCTTTTCCCTGCGTTGGGGGAGTCCAAAACTAGAGGGCACAGGTTTAAGGTGAGAGGGGTAAGATTTAAAAAGGACCTGAAGAGCAACATTTTTGTCCAGAGGGTGGCGCATGTATGGAATGAGCTGCCAGAGGAAGTGGTGGAGGCTGGTGCAATTACAATATTTAAAGGGCAGCTGAATGGGTATATGAATAGGAAGGATTTAGAGAGAAATGAGCCAAATGCTGGCAAATGGGACTAGATTTACTTAGGATATCCAGTTGGCATTGACGAGTTGATCCGAAGGGTCTGTTTCCATGCTGTACAGCTCTATGACTCTATGCTTGTGACCTAAGACAAACATGAGTGTTGACACCTGGGTACCCAAAGCCAATCCTCTTACATTGCATTATAATGCCAAGAAACAGATTCCTCCTTTTCAATTAGCATGTAACTCCACCTGACGTAACTCCAGGTCAGAGGATTGAGCTTTTATTGTCTCTCCCTCCAAAGCCAGACATTGGCCTGGGCTGAAGGATCAGAGCCCCTAGCCCTTGGCAGGCATGCTATTATAGCTGCAGTCTTCCACCTAGAATGAAGCTTGCTTTGGAGTATCTCACATTCCTGAATGGAAGCCAAATCTGTAAATCTAGCTGATGTTTAAGGATCCTGACAAAATAACTATGCATCAGATGCAGTCAAACTCCATTACAGGCAGTTACTTTTTGTCTTGTTTGTCTGAAATGTGCCCTTTTCAATTTCGGCTATCCTCACAAAACTGAAGCCACTTGCCCCTGACTATAGTATATAAGCTCAGCACTATCTGTGCCTACCTTCATAATCTTCAGTCCAGTTGTCAGACTTATACAGCACAGAAGCAGACCCTTCGGTCAAACTCATCCATGCTGACCAGATACTCTAATTTAATCTAAACCCATTTGCCAGCATTTGGCCCAAATCCCTCTGAACCCTTCCTATTCATGTATCCACCCAAATACCTTTCAAATGTTCTGATTTTTCCCAGCAGAATTTGCCAGATTCAGTTAGAAGGTGCTATTTTTGATGGAGGCTTATTTCTTTGACAGAGTATTTTTTATCCATTCATAGAATGTGGGTGTCACTATCTGGGTCAGCATTTATTGCCCATCCCTGGTTGCCCTGGAGAAGGTGGTGGTGAGTTACCTTCTTGAACTGTTGCAGTCCTTTTGCCGTAGGACATCCACATTAATGCTATGGGCTGGAATTCCAAAATTTGGATCTGGCAAAGTGAAGGAACGGTGATATACTTCCAAGTCAGGATGATGTGTGGCTTGGTGGGGACCATTTGGGTGGTAGCGGCCCATGTATCTGCAACACTTATTTTTCTATATGGGTGAGTTTGAGGTTTTGGAAGATTGAAGGAAACTTGGCAAATAATCTTGTAACTGGTATACACTGCTGCTACTGTGCATTTGTGATGAAAGGAGTAAATGTTGAAGATGCTAGTTGGCAGACAATAAACCAGGATACTTTATCTTGGATGATCTTGAGCTTCTTGAGTGTTGTTGGAGCTTCACTTACCAAGGCAAGTGAGGAATATCTTTTCACATTCTTGACTAGTGCCTTGTCGATGGTGGACAACCAATGGGGAGATGGGGACTGTGTGGAAATCATTCTATTTGAATCTTCCTAGATTTAAAATCTATCTTATTTACTTCTGTATAGATAATGCAAATCAATTAATTCAACTTGTTTCCAAACAAATGACATTAAATAATTTATACACCCGGGTTACCTCCCCAATTGTGATCTTTCCTTCAGTGAAAATACATCTGAAAGTCTTGCCTAATTTTTCAGATCCTTAAGGCATGGGATCTTCTCAGTCCCCTTTTCCAAGGCAACTTTAAATCATAAATGATCTGTCGATCTTAGCATTTTGAATACTGCTTGCAGTATTCCAGATGTATCCTCACCAGAAATCAATACAAGGTTAGAATAACCTTGATGGCTTCTAGTATTTGATTAACTGTATTGATCTGAGCTTAGCACAGCCTGGAATCTTTCAGTAAATGATCAATAATCATACCTGTATCTTTTTTTATCTTTGCTTAATTACACTTCTTTGTGATATTGGATATTTCCTTTATCATTGACCAGAATGTTGTGCAAATGCACATTAACATCCATTGGTCTTCCCATATCTGTTTATTCTCGTGGAATGGGGATGAATAGAGTACAGTTTATCAAATGCAGTTATTCCATGAAAAACACTTGCTAAGCTGAAACAGAGTGGTGAGCAAAAGATTAATGGAAAATTAGATTTTAAGGACGATTGTAAGCCAAAGGGTGAAGTGGAGGACTTAGAGAAAGGATTTTGAAAGAGAGCAGCTGAGGAAATTGAAAACAGTTCTACGGGTGTTGGAGTTGAAAAATTGAGATGTGACAAAACCAGAAATTTATAAATCTGGCGTATAATGCTATATAAAGTTTCAGTATTAAGCAGGTGCAAAACCATGGTGAATTACTAAGGTCACAAGTTTGGATCCTGAGAGATTGGCAGGGGCAGTACAATGGGCAAGGATAAAAGTTGAGAGACCAATGACAAATGCCTCACAGTAAAGATAAAAATTAAGAGCAGTAACAGTGGAAGCTTAAGTGAGGAAAGAGTATGGGTGTGTTTTGGTAGGGGCAGAAGCAATGGATTAAATTGCTGGGCAAGATGAAGAATTTAAAGACCCAACTTGGGGTGTAATACCACATTGAAGATTTGAACAATATGGTTCAGTTGGAGTGAAAGGGGTTTGATCAGATAGAACAATCCTCGCTGTTCATGTCATGTATCAATGGTTTACACTTAACTGCATAGTACGCAATTGAAATGTTTGAGATGATACAAAAATTGCCTGTATGGTTGGTAACGAAGAAGTAAGCTATAGACTGCCAGGATGATCGATGAATTAGTCAGGGGGAACAGAAAAGTGACAAATAGAATTTAATCTGTGAAGTAATGAATTTAGAGAGGGTAAACATGAAAGAGGATATAAAATAAATGGTAAGAAACTGACAAACATTAAAGAACAGAAGAACATTGGAGAACATGTCCACAGAATCCCGAAGGTAACAAGGCAGGAAGATAAAAGGTCACAAAGTCATACAGGATATATTCCTTTATTGGCTGAGGCCAGGGAAGTTATTCCAGAAATGTACAAACAGTAGTGAGATCAAATGTGTGGAATGTGTTTGTGGACTAGGCAGAAAATGTTATCATTTCATGTGGCCTGCGGCAATGTCTAAGACCCAATGGAATGAGGGAACAGGTGATGGATATATTATCTAAATTAATTGAGTTTGAATTTGTTGTTTAAATAATGTGGGGTTATGAATCAGTGGCTGGCTGAGTGGCTAACAGCTTTGAAGACTGAAAAGCTTGACTCGTAAATAGAAGATCTTGTTCAAATCTCAATGGTGACTTGCTTAAAAGTCACCTTTAAATGTTCTTGTGGTGCAGTAGTAATTTCTTTGCCTTTGAGGCCAGGAGGCCCAAGGTTCAATTCCTACCTACTCCAGAGACATGTAATAACACACCTGAACAGCAGTGGCTGTGAGTTTTATGGAGTGCGGCTAACAGAAATAAAGCTCCCATATAAAAGTATGGACTTGAGTCTGTTACAGTCCTATTTTCTTTGGCAGAATAACAGACATGGGGCAGATGAAACTTAATGTGAAGTAATGTGAAGTGATACATTTCATTGGGAAGAATGAGCAAAACTAATAATACCTAAAGCATACAATTCCTAAGGTGATGATGAAACAAAAAGACCTGGAGGTATATCTACACAAATCATTGAAGTGGCAGGCAGGTGGACAAAGAGCTTAGTAAAACACTCCACAGCCACCAGGTCCTGCAAAAGAAAGGAAAGTCTGAGAGTGTGGTGAATGTGGTGCAACATATTTGGATGATATACCTATCATTATTAAAAGACAGCCGTTTGTGTGTGTGCTTTGGGATATGGGTGTGCAACTTGCAGCAATGTTGTGCAAGTATGAGGTGAAACTATGGATTTTTGGAATGAGTTAAGATTGATAGAAATTGTTGGCAGTTAGAGGTAGGGGTGTGATGCATTTTATAGAACATGAGATTGGTGGTGTAATTGCTGAGAAATATCATTTCAAGATGACTTAATTGAACTTGACCACCCTTGTGGGGTCATTGGGCTTCTTTTGACAATGTATCCAGGTCCATGTAACTTAAATTACTGGCACTGACCTGCATAGCTCTCTGTTTGACAGTATGCTCGGGATTTGTTTGAGGATCTTCATGCCCTTCTGTGGATGGAGAACCACTTTCCCTGTCTAACATCTGTCACAAGACTTTCAATGTTGCATTTGAGAATCTGCCATTGCTGTATCAACATAGCATTTGGAATAGCTTCCACTATCTGGTGTGACCTAAATATATGTCCCTTTTTTGTAAATGTAGATTGCCTTAAATATTACCTCTAGCTTCATAACGTTCTCTATCACAAGATCATGCTACTGGTTCAATTTTGCACCCTGTGCTCAGATGTGCAGTCACTCAGTATCATTGGCTGCACTCTGCATTACATGAGTAGACAGTACAATGCTTGGGTGTTGCCTACAGCAGATGCATGCAGCACAGGTTAGTCACGCATTATGATATTGCGCTCATTTCAGGATTTAAATTTTTTTTCCCCAAATACATCTCGTTGTAATCTGTTACTACTATCCTCTCCTTTTTAATTGTTTCACTCTTCCTCCTTCTGTCCAGTTCTAACATTGCTTCCCTCGCGATTTCAGCCATGTGCATAAAATCAAGAGGATATCCGATCTTTACTATTTTTATTGAACTTACATTAGCTTTGTTTGAACATGTTTTGTACATCTTTGCACTATGCTATGTTTCACACCACAAGCTTGTATTTCATACAGTTGTCACTTGAGTAAGTTACCACCTTGTTTTAACTGGGAATTGTATCAATTGTCAGTCTGGATTACGACACTACACATGGACAGATGGGCTCATTTTAGTAGAGTCCTTTCAAGCTAAGATCAACGGTTTTCTCCCAAAATGAAAAATATTTCTGTTTAGTAAATGTGGTTTTAGGCTTAGCAACTGATTAATTTGAAGTCTACCTTTCTTCTGCTGAAGGAAGCCACTGATGAAATGTGAACATCAGTCATTGAAGAAGCAGACAAGTGTTAACAGTACCTCCTATAACTCATTTTCCTTGTGAGTATAGTCAGCATTGTGTGAATTGAATGGATATCTTGCAGTAGCATAAATAGAAATAATGATATGCTTGACTATATCATACTGCGGTGCTTACTTTTCCATATTCCTTCAGTGGGCAGTCCTTTTTTCACAAGCTTGGTTCTAAAAATATATCTTAGTGTTCTGTACAGGAGTCTTTCACAATGCAGTGTCTGTAATCATTAGAGCTGAGACTCCAATAATAAACTTCTGCAGGGTACATTTCTGGGATTATTTGAAAATACATAGATTTCTCTTTCAGGTACTTATGTGTGCTCTAAAGGATAATTTAAAATTAGCTGATGATCCAACCATATTCTCTCTTGATTATATGTCTAGATGGTAATTGCTGGGCCAAATTATTACCAAGTGCTATGCCATTGGGCATGCCCTATTTTAAACTTTTCCAATTGCTGATTGTAATTACTATAATTATTTGTAGTAACAAATATAAAGTCAATTATCCAGAAGTAGTATGATATGTTACTTGAGATTAAAGAGATATTTAATAATGAATGTGGTTTGACAAAGAAAGAAAAACATAATGAATTGCATTTATATATCACCTTTCATAATACATTTCACAGCCAATGATGTACTTTTGAAGCGTAATCACTGTAGGAAATTCAGCAACAAATTATTACATTGGTTTCCAAAGTTAGGCTCCTTAGGGTCTAAAACAGACAAATTGATAGTGGGGAGCAAGGAAATGGCAAGTCTCTGGAATTTTCTAACCCACAAGGCTGTGGAGGCCAAGTCACTGAATATAATTAAGAAAGAAATGGATTGAGCTCTAAACGTGAAAGGTGTCAGGGATATGGGACTGAATGTGAGCATGGTGTTGAGAAAATGGGTCAACCATAATCATTCAAAGTAGTGGAGTGGGCTCAATGGCTGAATGGCCTATTCTTTGTTCTATTTTCATTGTTTAAGCAAGGAGGAGTTAATGACTTGATGGTTTTCTTTTCGTTGAGGGATAAACATGAGTAAGACTGCCCCACTTCTCTTCAAATAATGTCACGAGATTCTTTGCATTCAGTTCAAGAGGGCACACAGGACCTCAGTTAACATTCCACCTGAAAGTGGCTTCACTGTAAGTAAAGTATTCATCATTTGGGCATTGGAGTGTCAGCCTAAAGTGGGATAAAGTGAATGGCAAGTAATACAGTACTGAATGGACCCAAGCGATATCTTTCACTAGTGTAAATGGGAACAATGTATATCCAGGATCCTAAAAGTCAATGTTTTTAAAAATTTCTAAAAGGAGAGTTCACTATTTGTGGTTACTAAAGGGGTTAGGGGAAGTCTCAAACTAAAGGGAAAATAAAAGCAACTAATTGTACAAAAATAAAGTGATAGATCAGAATCAGATAGCACAGAAACAGGACCTTCATTTCAACTCATCCGTACAGATCAGGCTTTCCAAACTGAACTAGTCCATTTGCCTGCATTTGGCCCATACGCCTCTAAATCTTTCCAGTCCATGTACCCGTCCAAATGTCTTTTAATGTTGAAGGTTTACCTGCATCTATCACTTCCTCTCGCAGGGCATTCCATATATGCACTACCTTCTGTGTGAAAAAGTTGCCCCTCAGGACCCTTTTTCATTTTTCCTGTCTCACCTTAAATCTCTCCTCTCTCACCTTAAAATGATGTTTGGTCAAATTGTAAATAATGGCAGGGAATAACTAAAAGGGTAGTCGGGATGAGGAAACGAAAGTGTGAAAGGAACTTAGCTAGGACTGTAAAACGGGATAGCAAGATTTTCCACCTTATCTTTTAAAAGTGAGTGTTTGTTCTCTAAAGAGAGAGAATGAGGAATTAATAGAAAATAACAAAGAAATGGCAGATTAAATGAACATCTGCTTTCCTTCTATCTTTGCTGCAGAGGATAAAAAAAAGCATTCTGGTATCGGTGTAAATCAGAAAGGATAAGGAAGCAAAGAAATTTGTGAAATTATAATCAGGAGGGATGTGATTCTAAATAACTAAAAGAGCTGAAGGCTAACAAATCTTCAGATTCATGTCCATTTTCAGCTTTTAAGAATTTGTCAAAAAGTTAGCAAATACACTTGGTGTTAATTTTCCAAAATCCCCTAAATTCAGGAAAGGTTATATTGGATTTCAAAGGAGCACGTGTTGCACCTCTATTCAAAAAAGGGGGAAGGCAGTAAACAGGAAGCTATAGGCAATTTAGCTTGGTGTCCAAATGGGTAAGGTATTAGAATTGATCATTAAGGAAGATATTGCTGTGCATTTAGAAAAATTCAAGGTAATGAGCAGGGTTTAGCCAAAGGAAAATCACTTTTAACCAATACATTGGAATCCATTGAAGGCTCACAAAGGGGAGCCTGTGGATGTACTATACTTGGTTTTCCAGAAGGCATTTATAAGCTGCCCAATCCAAATTTATTACAGAAATTAGAAGCTCGTGTTATAAACATATCAGCATGGACAGAAGTTTGTTTTCTGGCAGCCAGCCAGGGAGTATGCAGAAATGAATCTTTTGCCTGTTTGGCAGGATATGACAACAGTAGTTCCCACTACAAGAATCTGTGCTGAGCCCTCAACTTTTACAATTTTTATCAATGACTTAGATGATAGGAGTGAAGGCATGGTAGCTAGACTCATAGGTAATGTCAAGGAAATTACGCTGTGAAGAAGACATACAAAAGTTGCAAACAGAAATTGAGTGAATGTGCGAAAAACTGTTAGATGAAGTAAAATGTGGGAAAATGTGATGTTCGCTTTGACAGGAAAGCTTAAGAAACAGACTATTAATTAAACAGAAAATGACTATGGCATTCTGAATTGGAAAAGGATTTTGATGGTCTGGAGCATGAGTCAAAGAAAAGCCAATATGCAGGTACAATACGTGATCGAGGCAGCTAACTGGATGTTATCCTGATTTATGAGAAGAGTTGGATATGAAAACGAGGCTGTTCTGTTTCAGTTTCCAGGGTATTAGTTGAAGGCACATCTTGAAAACAGTGTACATTTTTGGCCCCCTGATTTACAAAACGATTTAAATATATTGGAGGTATGGAGAGACAATGGCCTAGTGGTGTTATCACTGGACTGTTAATCCGGCGACCCAGATAATGCTCTGGGCACCTGGGTTCGAATCTCGCCTTGGCAGATGGTGGAATTTGAATTCAATAAATATCTGGAATTAAGAATCTAATGATGACTATGAACCCATTGTTGACTGTCAGAAAAAACCCATCTGGTTCACTCATGTCCTTTAGGGAAAGAAACTGCTATCCCTACCTGGTCTGGTCTACATGTGTCTCCAGATCTACAGCAATGTGGTTGACTCTTTACTGCCCTCTGGGCAATTAGGAATGGGCAACAAATGCTGCCTGGTCAGCGACACCCACATCCCGTGAATGAATAAAGAAAACAAAAGGTAGCTCAGGGGAAGCTTACTAGATTGATTGAGCACATTGACTTGTGAGGATCGGATGCTTTGAAGAAAAGAATGCCTCTGAATGTGTTGATAAGGTGGATGTGGAATTCTTTTTGTGGGCTAGCCCAGAACTAGGTCCAGCAACAACCCTAGAACTCCCTGGAGAGTCAATGCAGACTCTTTAGGTTGAATGATCTTTTTCTGCACGATAGGGATTCCATGAGTTTATTTTTTGAGAGTTGTACAACTTTAAACTCATTGCATCAGAAGACAGTGAAAGCAATGTCATTGAGCATTCTGAAATAGAATGGATTTTTTTTGAGGGGGAAATCGAGGATTATTGATGGCAAGTGGAAAAGCGGAATTCAAAACACAATCAGATTACCCTTGACCTTATTAAATGAACGGGCAGTCTTGAGGAATTCGATGGTCTAGCTGTGTTCTTATTTCTGATGTTTGTATGTTGGACAATATTATACTGCAGCTTAATTTTCCATAACCCTGCAGCAGGTGTCTTTACAGGATTTCAAGTTGGGTGCTAAAAACTGTAGGATAGAGAAAGCTCTAATGCTCAAGGGAAGTTCAGGATGGGCAATAAATGCTGGTCTAAGCAGTGGCATCTATCCAGTGAATGTACAAATGAAACGTTACAGGGTGCTATAAAAGAGTCTTCATGAGATAATCATTTTCTGATAATGTTTTTTGTGAAATAATATATTGGAAAGACCAAATGGTTCGGTCAAAATGGAATTTAGGATGATATAATTGCTCCAAACTCTAGAACAAATGAGTCCATTAGTCATTCTTGCGTCTGAAGTCTTTCTGAATTCAGGGACTGTTATTACCAATTGCAGAAGGTGATGACTCTAGCTGACAGAGGAATACAATTAATGATCAGTTTTTTTTTCTCACTTCTTTGTAGAACCTTGCCGTAGATTGCTGCATGGTCCTGTCAGCAGCTGACAAAACTTGTTCGATCTATGACTGTCTATTGTGATGAAAGCAAAAGCCTTGTCAACCGAATCGGCTGTTTTTGTATTAGTGGCCTCAATAAGTGATTGTTTCTACCTCTGGGACCTGAGTTCAGATCCTTCAGATGGACAGGATGAATGTTTTCTCACTAATGAAACCTACAAGTACTCGGTGAAGTTAATGTCCTAGCCTCACAGTACAAAGCTGATCTTAATTTGGAAATAGTTGAACCATCTTACACAAATTCACCATAATTGCTTACCTAGGGATTAGAACTGTTATTAAGAAATGATTTTCTGAGTCAGGAATTTTAGGATGCTACTGGAATGCTCCAGGGACATTCCAACTTGTATCATGTATGCATGTTTGAGAATGCTTTCTGGAGGTGGTGGATTAGATGAGAAGTGTTTACTTCTCAGCATTGTCAGAGATATCAATTCAGAAAGATCCAAGTGTTGGAACCTACAGTTCTCTTATGTAGCAAACTATCTAGATTAGTCAAGATCGTGGGAGAAATGCTGAGCTGATATGATAAGCTTCATCAAAAAGTAAGGCAGGAAGGGATAGTACAATGTCTTGTACTCATTAAAAAGATTACATATATTTTACACATATGCCTAATAGGAACGTGAAAGAAGGAGTAGGCCATTCAGAGACAACACAGTGTGGAGCTGGCCAGGCAGCATCAAAGGAGCAGGAAAACTGATGTTTTGGGTCAGGACACTTCTTTAGAAATGGGGCGAGAGGAGGGAGCTCAGAAATAAACAGAGAAAGGAAGGGTGGGGCTGGCGAACATAGGTGGGATGGTGATAGGTGAATTCAGGTAGGGAGTGGTGGGTATTGGTCAGTGGAATGGGTGGGATGGACAAGTGGGAGAGAAGATGGACAGGTTGGGTTAGGTCAAGGAGGTGGGATGAGAGGGAAGGTTGGACATGGGATGAGACCGGACATGAGATGATGCGGGGTGGTGAGATTTTAAAACTGGTGAATTCCATGTTTTGGCCATTGGGTTGTAGGTTCCTGAGATGGAATATGAAATGTTGCTCCCTCAGTTTGTGCGTAGTGTCATTGTAGCACTGGAGGAGGCCCAGGATGGACCTATCACCCAGGGAATGGAAGGGGGTGTTAAAGTGGTTGGCGACCTGAAGGTGATAATGGGAACTGCAGATGCTGGAGAATCCAAGATAACAAAGTGTGGAGCTGGATGAACACAGCAGGCCAAGCAGCATCTCAGGAGCGCAAAAGCTGACGTTTCGGGCCTAGGCCTCTGATGAAGGGTCTAGCCCGAAACGTCAGCTTTTGTGCTCCTAAGATGCTGCTTGGCCTGCTGTGTTCATCCAGCTCCACACTTTGTTATCTCGGCGACCTGAAGGTGTTGTTGTTTGTTGCATACAGAGTGCAAATGCTCCACGAAATGGTCGCTGAGTTTGTGCTTAGTATCACCGATATAGAGAAGACCACATCGAGAGCAGTAGATGCAATAAACTACGTTGACGGATGTGCAGATGAACCCTTGTTGAATGTGAATTGAATGGTGGTGAGGGAGGGGGAGGAGTAGGGGCAGGTGTAGCACTTCTTGCAATTGCAGGGAAAAGTGCTGGTGGTGATCGTGCTAGTGGGGAGTGTGGAGCGGATGAGGGAGTTGTGGAGAGATTGGTCCCTACGGAAGACAGATAGGAGTGGAGAGGGTAATATCTCTTTTGTTGTGGGGTTGGATTGTTGGTGGTCGAAGTGACGGAGAATGAAAAATTGGGTGCAAATGTTGGAGGGGTGATATGTGAGGACAAGGGGGATTCAGTCTTTATATTTTTGGGGTGGGGTTATGAGTGCAGAAGTGTGGGAAATGCAAGAGATGCAGTTGAGAACATTTTTGATCCCTGGAGGGGGAAAGTTGCGATTCTTGAAATAGGAGGATGTCTGGAATGTTTGAGAGTGGAACACTCCATCTTGGGAGCAGATCCAGCGGAGATGGAGGAATTGGGTGTAAGAGATCACATTCAAAGAACAAAGAACAAGGAAAATTACAGCACAGGAACAGGCCCTTTGGCCCTCCAAGCCTGCATCAATCCAGATCCTCTATCTAAACCTGTCGCCTATTTTCCAAGGATCTGTATCCCTGTACTCCCTGCCCATTCATGTATCTGTCTAGATACATCTTAAATGATGCTATTATGCCCACCTCTACCACCTCCACTGGCAACACGTTACAGCCACCCACCACAGTCTGTGTAAAGAACTTTCCACGCATATCTCCCTTAAACTTTTTCCCTCTCACCTTGAAATCGTGACCCCTAGTAATTGAGTCCCCCACTCTGGGAAAAAGCTTCTTGCTATCCATTCTGTCTATACCTGTCATGATTTTGTAGACCTCAATCAGGTCCCCTCTCAAACTCTGTCTTTCTAATGTAAATAATCCTAATCTACTCAACCTCTGTTTATAGGTAGCGCCCTCCATACCAGGCAACATCCTGGTGAACCTCCTCTGCACCCGCTCCAAAGCATCCACATCCTTTTGGTAATGTGGCTACCAGAATTGTATGGCTGTATTCCAAATGTGGTCAAACCAAAGTTCTCTACAACTGTAACATGACCTGCCAACTCTTGTGTTCAATACCCTGTCCGATGAGTGAAAGCATGCCCGATGCCTTCTTGACCACTCGATTGACCTGCATTGCCACCTTCAGGGTACAATGGACTTGAACGCCCAGAACTCCCAGTGCATCAATTTTCCCCAGGGCTTTTCCATTTATTGTGCAGTTCGGTCTTGAATTGAATCTTCCAGAATGCATCACCTCACATTTGCCTGGATTGAACTCCACCTGCCATTTCTCCACCCAACTCTCTAATCTATCTGTATTCTGCTGCATTCTCCAACAGTCCCTTTCACTATCTGCTACTCCACCAATGTTAGTGCCATCTACAAACTTGCTAATCAGACCTTCAATGCCTTCCTCCAGATCATTTATGTATTCTTATGTGGTCTTGCAGGAGAGGGGCACAGTGAGAGAAGATGTAGTCCAGGTAACTATGGGAATCAGTGGGCTTGAAATAGATGTCAGTGTTGAGGCGGTCACCAGAGATGGAGGTGGAGAGGTCCAGGAAGGGTGGGGGGGAGGTATCGGAGATGATCCAGATGAATTTGAGGTTGGTCTTGAGCTATTCCACTGTTCTATATAATGGCTTGATGTCATTAATACCTAGAAATGTATTGATCTCTGTCTTGAATGCATTCAGCTTCCACACCTCTTTTCAGGATTCCAAACATTCATTGCCCTCTGAATGAAGAAATTCTTCATCTCACTTATAAGTGGCTACCCGTTATTATGAGAATGTGTCCCTTGTTTATAGACCATCACCACTCAGGAGAAAACTCCTTCCTGCATTCACCATCTCTTTTCCTTGAAGAATTTTGAACTTTTAACAGGAGTAGTTGAAAATTAGGAAAGCATTCAACTATTCCCAACCTTAGAAGTTTTTACATACTGTGGAAGATTTAGTAAACTTTCAGCAACCAGCGAGTTACTAATTAAAGAAACAAATTTTTTGTAAGTACATAAGAATTAAAACGGATACTGAGGGATAATTTCAGTGGGATATAGAGATGGACTCAGTTAATGTTACAGAGCATCCAAATAAGTTATAGTTCAGAGCACTTAATAATCATTCGCTTCCAATGAGTTGAAATTACATCAGTCAGCGTAATTGCAATTTTTCTTCAAAACAAAATGAGTCAGCTTCTCAACAAATCACCTTCTGACTAACAGAATACATGCTCATTTTCAGCTCTAAATGGAATGTTGGGTGACAGATGGTAGCAATGGTAGGATGGCTGTTGTATGTGCCATTTATTTCTCATGCACTCAGGCCTGTCCATGATAATTAACACTTTTTAAACAACGACGGCTGCTGTTTTAAAAAAAGGGAAAGTAATATGAGTAGTATGTGTGTAACCAGTGTGAGTAATTATGGAGGCAGAATTTATTCATTCTTACCTGTTAGTTGTGGTTTCTAGGACCTCAGCAGGTCTTGGGTATGTTATCCAGCGGAGAAACGTTTGGTGAGGGGCATTTAAATTTTCCTTGCAGGGCCCCGACAGGCATTCCAGATCCCCTGAATCCCTCAAAGGGTGCAGAAATGTGCCTTGACTAGCCTTTTCTGTGTCTGATCCTCTTGCATCTTGACTTTACCTAGAGGAAAAGCCATACACTTCACAGTTAAGGAGTTGCATGTGAACATAATATATTAGAAATCTGACTGGATCCATTGGCCCCTTGAGGATCAGCATTCAATAAGATCATGGTTGATCTCATTCTACCCTGTACTCCATCTCCTGCCTACCCCAGTACCCTTGGACTTCCTTGTTACATAAAAAGCTATCTAATCCTGTCTTGACAATATTCGAGGACCCTGCCTCCATCACTTTCTGGGGAAAAGAATCCCACAGTTTGCTGTCCCACAGAGAAAGATAAAATCTCTTCTTCAACTCCATCTTAAATGGGCATTTCCTTATTTTGACACTGTATTTCCTAATTCTATTCTCTCCCACAAGGGGGTAGATCCTTTCAGCACCCACCCTGCAAGTTCCTTTGGGTTCTTTGAGTTTCACAGGATTGCCTTTCTTTCTTGTAAACTCCAATGGATGCAGGTTCAACCTATCTGAATATGTTGAAATGATTCATCAGAGAGGTGCCAAAGTTCTGAATAAGCTGAAGAATCTGCTATTTTGAAAGCATTATTTAAACGTGTTTATTGGAAACTGGAATGATTTTTGAAATCGCTGGCTTCATTGCCCTCTTCGTATTGCACAGCCAGTTTAATCCACTGAAAAAATGTTGCGACAACACTGTGAGGGGAGAAAGTCACAGTACGCTGGATTGAAACATCCATTACACTTTAATTTCTCCCCCGTGCGTAGTCTGCCTCAATCAGAGTAATTTGTTCCATTTTGCGGCATGCACAGCATTTACATAGGTCTTGTCAGGAATCTTAGTTACTATAGGTTTATACTGTGACCACTGTCCTGCCTGCTGCTGGCACCCTCTGCTCTGTGAGATGCAGCCTTCCTACAATGAAAGATACAATAACTACAAATGAAACTGGGATACTGCAAAATCTTGGGACCCTAAACCCAGGGCTTTCTGGTTTAAAATATTTTCACCACTTTGGCAATTGTCATTCCTGTCAGCTCTCCCCATTTGTTTCCAGAAAATGGTCAGCTAGAATTCAACATAAAATGAATCTCTTGCTGCTCAGACCCAGAAAATTGACTATTCTTATGTTGTGTCTGACTTGTGCATAAATGATGGAAATTCCCTACTTATATTTTTTATCATTGGCTCTCAGTTATACGACAGCAGCTCTGCGTGTAATAAGATGTTATGTTCAAGACCATGATGCTTAGAAGCAGCTTGTCATATTGGGTCAAGTTAGTAGGCCAGGAAATATAGGCAAGCGGTGGCCAATTGGTTTGCGATGTACGTGCAGTTTAACCTTGCTCGGCTGCTTGTTGCTACTGAGTCGCCGCCTAACAAAAGAAGCACATGTGTCAGCGGAGGCTCATGATCTCAATGGGCAAATAGGAACCTTTTCATAACAATAATTACATCCCTTTTCCCTCCAACATTAATCCTGGTCCAAAGAAACATTTGATTCTCATTACTGGTAATTGTAGAGTGATACAGCAGAGAGCTGATGCAAACTGTACAAGGTGTTCACAGAATGGTTCAGTCCCGTGGCCCAGTTTGTTGCTGATTGTTCAGGGAAAATTCATTGCTGTAGCAACCATTTCCAGAAAGCTAGAAATCCCAAGAGGTCGTGTAGCAAACTGGGACCAAAACATGAGAGAAAATATTAAATATATTGTCCACTCAACCCAGCTGTATCAACCAATCTAAAGTGTCGCACAGCCTGTAAATCACCTGAAATATTTAACAGCTTCAGTCTCAGAATTAAAAGTAGAGACAGTTCAACTTATTAAATTTTCAACTGGAATATTTCAATTTATTAGTTTATTTTGATGAGTCAAATATTAAAGTCAGCATCAGTTTCATGGCAGTACTTGTACAGTTTGACACTGCTGTTTCTGCTGTCCTTGAGAGAAAAAAAAACTTAATCCTTTGCAAGGTGAACTTATCAATATTTTACCTGAATTTTAACTTATGTAATGATTGAAGTAAAGAGGAAGCATTGGTAGAATGATCATATCACTAACGAGTAGCCCCAAGGCCCAGGTTAATGCCATGGGAAAATGGGATCAAATCCCACTAAAGACAGCTGATAGAATTTAAATTCACTTGATAAAATCTGGAATTGAAAGTTTATGACAGTCTTGCTGACCATGAGGCTGTTATGTTTACTAGGGGGAAAAAACCAACTGTTTTACTAAAGTTTTTTTTTAGGGAAGGAAGTTGGCATTGTTGCTATGGATGTGACTCCAGACTGTCATAAATGTGGACTCTTAGCTGATCTCTGAAACGGCTGATAAAGTCATTCTGCTCAAGGGCAGTTATAGACTAACAATAAATATTGACTTTGCCAGAGATGCCCATATCCTATGAAAAAGAATAATGAAGAAAAATGATATATTTTCCCCTGCGTGTATACATCACAGTACTATAATCTTAAGCAATGGTCATTGGTTCCACTGTTTGCAATTCTGGTTTGCAGTTAAAGGAGATAGTATCAATGGAACTTGTGCAGAAAGCCCTGCCCTTTTACCAGTACAGGCACAGGTGATGTTTCTACATCTACATTCAGGGTTAATGAGCCAGGCAAGGGTGGAATCTGAGAGTTCTTGATGGAGATGGTTCAAGCATAAGAATCTTGAGGGACATCAACTGTTTAAGTGCTTAGGATACTTGGGAATGGATTTATTTTTCATTTAAGCATGGTGACTCAGTGGTTAGCACTGCTGTCTCCTAGTACCAGGGACTTGGGTTTGATTCCAGCCTCAGATAATTGTCTGTGTGGAATTTGGACATTTGCTCAGTGTCTGCATAGGTTTACTCCCACAATTCAGAGCTGGATTGGCCATAGTAGATTATCCGATGTGTCCGGGGATATCAGGCTGGGTGGGTTGGCTATGGTAAAATGTCAGGTTATTGGGATAGAATGGGGTGTGGATCTGGGAGGGATGCTCTTCAGAGAATCAGTGCAGATTTGAGGGGCAGAATGACCACTTTTCACACTGTAGGGATTCTATGATGAAGTGAAGAAACCAGTGAGAAGGCACCTCAGGTAGTCCTTTCTCCAGCTGTACTCATCATTGAAGTTCTGGCTCATATAAACAATGGAAGAGGAAAGCACAACACTGCAAGGCACTGGAGAAAAGGGGAAAGGTCCTGTCCTTATGCAAATCACTACTACTATGCAGGAACACAAGCGTGTCTTGAACATTAGAGTGATTTTTTTCTTGAGTCTCTTCAATCTTCTGTCCATGATGATGTGTTACCCATCTACCATGAGCAATCATTTTGTGCATTTTGATATGGTACCATATCAAACATCTTATGGAAATCTAAGTACATCCACCAGTTCCCCTTTATTGTTGGCATCTGTTACTTCTTCAAAGAACTCCAATACATTGGTGAGACATGATTTCTTTTCCATAAAACGATTTTACTTTGCTTGATTATCATGATTTTTTTTCTTAACAGCCTGCCATAATATTTTTAATTGCTTTTAACAGCTTCCTGATTGCAGGTATTAAACTATATCCTGTAGTGCTCAAAAATAAAGGGCTGGTTAGCTCAGTTGACTGGATGGCTGGTTTGTAATTAGATTAGATTCCCTACAGTGTGAAAACAGGCCCTTCAGCCCAACATGTCCACACCGCCCTTTGGAGCATCCCACCCAAACCCATCCCCCTATAACCCACACATCCCTGAACACTATGGGTAACTTAGCATGGCCAATCCACCTAGTCTGCACATCTTTGGACTGCAGCGTGATGCCAACAGTGTGAGCTCAATCCTACACTGGCTGAGGTTACCATGAATGACTGTCCTTCCCAATCTCCCCCTCACCTGAGGCAAGGTGACCCTTAGGTTAAACCACTCCCCAGTCAGCTCTGTCTAATGAATGAGCAGTTCTATTGGTCTTCTAGTATTATGAATACTTTACTAGTCAATCATTTCCTGATTTTTGATTCCCTTTTTTTAGAATAAAGGAGTTCCATTTTATTATCTTCCAGCCAAATGAAATCTTCTCTGAATCTGAGGACTTTTGCAACATTAAATGAGCACATTAATTATCTCATTTGGCAATTCTTTCAAGACCCTATGATGAACTTCATCAGGACTCAGGGACTTGTCAGCTTTTATGTCTCATAATTTGCTCAGTTCTACTTTCCTTACAATTGTAACTTTCCAGAGGTCCCCCCTTCCTTTTCATTTTCTGTAGACTTCACTTGTCGACACAGTCATGATGAACACTGCACACTATCTGTTCAAATCATATGTCATCTTGCCATTTGCCTTTATTAATTCTCCAGACTCACTTTCTACAGTGTGCTGTGTTAAAAATTTTAACAATTAATAGAACCTCTGACTGTTTTATATTTTTGATCTAGCTTTATCTCTGTCTGATTTTTCTCTTCTAAAACTTATGATTCTTCGTTGTTCTTTATATTCTATCCAATCTTTGTCCTCCCAGCTACTCCATAAACACTGTTGCCTGTGATTTAAATTCTAACAAGTTCCACTTAGTCAACTGCTCACAGATCGACATAGATAATGAGTCCAATCAATACCTTGAGTTTTAAAAATCCTCACGCATGTGTTCCAGTCCCTCTAAGCTCTCATTAATCTTCATCTTGACTTTGCTTGGTCCTAAATCTTCTAGGACATCTATATTGCTCTAATTTGGTCCTCATGGTCCATTGCCATGATTTTCACCCAACTATTGGTGGCTGTGCCTCCAGCTGTCCAAGCTTTAAACTCTGGAATTCTTCCTAAATCCTTCCCCATTTCCCCACCCTCTCTCTCTTCCTTTAAAACATTCTTTAAGATCTTCCTGTTTGACTCAACTTTTGAAAATTACTTCTGAAGTCATTTGTTCAGCACAAAACCAGTTATTGTTTGATTACACAGTTGCTTTTCTTTCTTTATTCGTTGATGAGTGCATCGCTGGTTAGGCAGCATTTATTGCCCATCCTAATTTCCCAGAAGGCAGTTAAGGGTCAACCACATTTCTGTAGGTCTGGAGTCACATGTAGACTAGCATAGGTAAGGATGACAGTTTCCTTCCCGAAAGGACATTAGTGAACCAGTTGGGAATCACCTTCAGATGCTTTACTACACTGTTGGTGTAAGTTTTACAACTTGATGAACAGACTGCTTGAAAAGTGGATGTCCTAAATGTTATCCCTGTGTCCTGGAAGCTGCCAAAAGCATTGATGAATCATATCCAAATACCAAACGTGCAGGAAAATTGTGTGTCAAATTGTGTTAACTCCGACAATGAATTCCACTGTCATTTCTTTCAAACTTTAATCATAAGGTTCTAAGTAATCCATGATATACATTGTCTTTCTCATCTGGAAATCTTTCTTCAAAGATTAAGTGGCTTGAACCCAATAACTATTTCTTGGTGAAAACTATCAGTTGCGCTTAAAATTATTTTAATCTTCTCTACCAATCTATCTACATCTCCTCTTCCAGGAGGATGCTTTGAACCTTAGATGTGTCCAAAAATCTCCCTGTTTCTTTTAACCTGCATCACATTGGTTTTCTCAAGCTCATAAAAATCATGTCAATTTTAATACATTTTTAAAATGTTGTAATTTTTAGTAGATCATTCAAGGGATTTGGGTGTTGATGGCCAGCTAATATTTATTGTCCATCCCTGAAAGCCAAGAGAACAGTTAAAAGTGAGCACATTGTGGGTTTGGGGTCACAGGATGGCCAGACTGTGTAAGGATGTCAGTTTCCTTTACTGGGGAAAAAATTAAAAAGACATAACAAAAGTTAAAAAGAAAAGCTTTGGTTACAAATGAAGCATCATCTTTGCATAAGTTTGGAAAATAGTAATTTTGGTAGAAGGTAAATCGCTCATCTGGCTACTCACATGTAGCCAGTTTGCAAGCTGCACAAACAAACGAATGCTGCTTATCTCATTACAATTCCTCCAATTCCAATTGATTCTTTACCAAATTCTTAAAACTGTGGAACTCCTTCCTTCCGTCATTCTTCCCTTGATTGTAAATTTCTGGTTTGGAAGTATCTAACTACAGCTGTTAAATTTCCCTCATCATTCATTCTCTTTCTTGTAACCACTTTCATGATGTCCTGAGTCCTGGGTTTCAGCCCATCCAGATTTCATGATAACAGAAAGTTGATGATCTCCAAGTATTTCTTTTTAACAGCACTCCCCAGAAAAATTATTTAACACACTAACATTTTCTAACTTGCATCAAAGCCCGTGTACCCATCTCACCAAAATCCACTCACTTACATTGGCTCCCTGTTCACCAGTGCCTTTATTGAAAAATGTCAGAAATCACACAACACCAGGTTATAGTCCGATAGGTTTATTTGAAAACACAAGCTTTCGGAACCTCAGCCCTTCTCCCGGTTAGAATTGTGATTTTTGACTTCATCCACCCAAGTCCAACACTGGCACCTCCACATGATGGCTTTATTGGCAAACTATACTTCAGGTCCTTCTATAACCTCCCTATCTCTGTAACTTCTATTGACCCTCGAAGAACTCTGTCTCTTCACTTCGGACTTAATATATATGCTCAACTTCTTTGTCCTCATTGTTTGTGTCATGCCAATGATAATGGTCAAATAATGTCACTTTTCAGGGATCGATCAGCTTCATGGGCTGGTTCATTTAAAACAGTAAAACACTTTATTAGTTATGAAGCAGACATTACAGCAAAACATTCGTTTGTTTGTCCAGCTTGCAAATTGGCTACATGTAAGTAGCCAGATAAAAGTCAAGACAATGCATTCACACAGCTCACAGACTGCTGAAAGACGACCTCTGTGAAATGCAACACACTCATACATCAGGACACCTTTCACCTGTTTAGATCCTGTGGCCACGATTCTTTTCCCAAATTTCTCTCATTTGATATCGCTCCTTTAAAACTGCCTGTTTTACCAAGTATTCAGTGCCTTATCCTAATTTCACTTCTTTTGGTTTGAGGTTTTATTAAGCTCTTTGTTGCATTAAAAGTGCTATTCAAAACAGATTTTAGTTAACAGACAGAATCCTGTTTCATATTCAATTTCTCTCAACAATAATCCTTAGTGTTCCAAGTGGAAATAATAATCCAAAAACAAACAGTGCTGCTTGAGAAGTTTGTTCTATGAATATCTGAGGAATCTTTCAGCTGACAGAAAGCAAAGTATTTATTCAAACCCGTTACCCAGTCTTATGAAATAGCTTCTAAAATATTAAAACAATCTGTCTTTGTTTTTACTCTGTTTTAAATGCTCTACAGTTTTATATCTTATGGAAATATTTTAGTGATGGAAAGGGATAGGTGTATGCCACTGGGCAAGAGTTATAGCTGGGGGAAAGGCAATTACGATGAGATTAGGCAAGATTTAGGGAGCATAGGATGGGGAAGGAAACTGCAGGGGATGGGCACATTAGAAATGTGGAGCTTATTCAAGGAAAAGCTCCTGTGTGTCCTAGATAAGTATGTACCTGTCAGGCAGGGAGGAAGCTGTAGATTGCGGGAGCCGTGGTTTACGAAGGAGGTGGAACCTCTGGTCAAGAGGAAGAAGAAGGCTTATGTTAGTATGAGATGTGAAGGCTCAGTTAGGGTGCTTGAGAGCTACGAGGTAGCCAGGAAAGACCTAAAGAGAGAGCTCAGAAGAGTCAGGAGGAGACATGAGAAGTTGTTGGCGGATAGGATCAGGGTAAACCCTAAGGTTTTCTATAGGTATTTAAGGAATAAAAGAATGATGAAAGTAAGATTAGGCCCAATCAAGGATAGTAGTGGTAAGTTGTGTGTAGAGTCAGATGAGGTAGGGGAAGCGCTAATTGAATATTTTTCGATAGTATTCACTCTAGAAAATGACAATGTTGCCGAGGAGAATACTGAGATACAGGCTACTAAACTAGGTGGGATTGAGGTTCACAAGGAAGAGGTATTAGAAATCCTACAGAGGGTGAAGATAGATAAGTCCACTGGGCTGGATGGGATTTATCCTAGGATCCTCTGGGAAGCCAGGGAGGAGATTGCCGAGCCTTTGGCATTGATCTTAAACTCGCCATTGTCGACAGGAATAGTGCCAGATGACTGGAGGATAGCAAATGTGGTTCCCCTGTTCAAGAAGGGGAGTAGAGACAACCCTGGTAATTATAGACCAGTGAGCCTTACCTCAGTTGTTGGTAAAGTGTTGGAAAAGGTTATAAGGGATAGGATTTATAATCATCTGGAAAAGAATAAATTGATTAGGGATAGTCAGCACAGTTTTGTGAAGGGAAGGTCGTGCCTCACAAACCTTATTGAGTTCTTTGAGAAGGTGACCAAACAGGTAGATGAGAGTAAACCGGTTGATGTGGTGTATATGGATTTCAGCAAGGCGTTCGATAAGGTTCCCCACAATAGGCTCACAATAGGTTCCCCACAATGCAGAAGAATGGAATTGTGGGTGATATAGCAGTTTGGATCAGAAATTGGCTTGCTGAAAGAAGACAGAGGGTGGTAGATGATGGGAAATGTTCATCCTGGAGACCAGTTACTAGTGGTGTACCACAAGGGTCGGTGTTGGGTCCACTGCTGTTTGTCATTTTTATAAATGACCTGGATGAGGGCGTAGAAGGATGGGTTAGTAAATTTCCAGACGACACAAAGGTCGGTGGAGTTGTGGATGGTGACGAAGGATGCTATAGGTTGCAGAGAGACACAGATAAGCTGCAGAGCTAGGTTGAGAGGTGGCAAATGGAGTTTAATGCAGACAAGTGTGAGGTGATGCACTTTGGTAGGAGTAACCGGAAGGCAAAGTACTGGGCTAATGGTAAGATTCTTAGCAGTGTAGATGAACAGAGAGAGCTCGGTGTCCATGTACACAGATCCTTGAAAGTTGCCACCCAGGTGGAGAGGGCTGTTAAGAAGGCATACAGTGTTTTAGCTTTTATTAATAGAGGGATCGAGTTCTGGAACCAAGAGGTTATGGTGAAGGCTGTACAAAACTCTGGTGCGGCCGCACTTGGAATATTGTGTACAGTTCTGGTCACCGCATTATAAGAAGGATGTGGAAGATTTGGAAAGGGTGCAGAGGAGATTTACGAGGATGTTGCCTGGTATGGAGGGAAGTTCTTACGGGGAAAGGCTGAGGGACTTGAGGCTGTTTTCATTAGAGAGAAGAAGGTTGAGAGGTGACTTAAATGAAACATATAAAATAATCAGAGGGTTAGGTAGGGTGGCTAGGGAGAGCCTTTTTCCTAGGATGGTGACGGCGAGCACGAGGGGGCATAGCTTTAAATTGAGGGGTGAAAGATATAGGACAGATGCCAGAGGTAGTTTCTTTACTCAGAGAGTAGTAAGGGAATGGAACGCTTTGCCTGCAATGGTAGTAGGTTCGCCAACTTTAGGTACATTTAAGTCATCATTGGACAAGCACATGGATGTACATGGAATAGTGTAGGTTAGATGGGCTTGAGAACGGTATGACAAGTCGGCACAACATCGAGGGCCGAAGGGCCTGTAATGTGCTGTAATGTTCTATGTTCTATGTTCTACAGGGATACTACAGTCAGGAATTTCAGATTTAACTTTGTCTGCTTATTAATTTTTAATGTGTAACTAAAATTAATAACCTTCAATTTATGCAAATGAAATGGTGTTATTTAAAGGTATTCGACAGTCTCATAATCCATTATTACGTTTAAAAGTAAAAATAGCACTTGTACCAGGAGAGGCTTTGTCATAATTCCAGACTACACCAGCTTGGGTAGATTGTAATACTCCTATAAGATTCACGTACCTTGTATTTTTCTTGAATGTAAATAAAGTTGAATCGTTGGAAAGCTGACAGTTTCTTAAAACATAAAAAGGAAATAATGCGTAATCACATAGCACCTTTCATGGCTTCAGAAGTTCCCAAGTCGCTTCACTGGCAGATTTACTCCCTGACCCACGCTATCTGCACTCAATGACCAATTCCCCCCACGTCCCGTCTCCCTACCCTCCAGAACTGCTGGACCCGATATCTATCATTGCCCCCAGAGGGCACCAGTGAGAAGACCCACCCTACCAACATATCACAATGGACTAATATTCCCATCCACTCTGACCTACTCCAAACACTTCTTCATTTTCTTGGTTCCCTGCCCTGGTACCCTATCCCCTACCCAACTGACATCTGACCTCTTATCTTTACTGTTTGCTCTTTCGTAGGAGCAGTTAAAATGACTATGATGCTGGGCATTTAAATCACAGAACATAGCAACTGACTAATGTAAAAATGGGGACATGGTTTGCCTTCCCCTGACTATCCTGTGCTGTGAGAAACCTGTCAGATTTAAAGTGCACTCCATATTTAAGAAGGTGCCCAGATTGACAACTCCTTCTAGAAATGTGGACCTCTTCCTTCATATAATAAAAGGAGCAAGAAGGAGAGGGCATAGATTTAAAGTGATCTACAAAAAGAAACAAGAGTAAAGTGAGGAAAAGCATTTTACTCATTGAATACTTAGGCTATAGAATACCCCAAAACATGGTGGAAACAGATTCTATTGAGACATTTCAGAGGGTATTAGATGAATATTTGGATAAAGAAAAATTCAAGCGTATGGGAGAGAAAGCAAGAACGTGGCACTTGGTAATCATGAGTCCATTACAGACATGATGGAATGAAAAATCGCCTTCCATGTCATAACATTTCTATGATTCTAGTAGCAATCTGAGTATGACTGCAATTCCTCCCAAACTCCAGGCCCTTTGTCTGGAAGGACAACACCTCCAGCAATGCGGCACTTTCTCAGCATTGCATTGAATTTCCAGACTGGGTTATGTATTCAAATCATTGGAGTGGGGACTTGAACTCATGACCTCCTCTTTCACAGATCTGGGGACACAGCTAATCCTAGTTTGCCAAGCACTGAATGTTTATAAAAAAGGAAATTGCTTGTGAAAACGCTGCATGCATGTTCAGCACACACCTTCACTTTGTCTTACTCAATTTCAGATTCACTGGACCATTTGCCAAGCCCAGACTTTATGGAAAACAGTAGAAAAGAAGTTAAGAAGAGAATAGAGGGTCAAAAATAGCGCAGAGATCAACTTGTTCCAGATCTTAAAAAATGATTAGTTTCAAGCTTGCATACAATGCCTATCAGTATTTATATCAACAAAGGTTTGAAGGGGAAAGCTAAAATCCAAACAAAGAGAAATGTTTGATTTATTAATTGGATTTTATTAATTTTGGCAAAACATTTTCTGTTGTCACATCATATTGTGAATATACTAATGGATTTTGTTTCAGTTCTCCCAAGTGATGTTACATTCCTGACAGAGATTTTGGTTATCCTGATGAATTTTTGGATGCACTTATGGGTTTGGATGTGTTTACAGTAACAGGAGTAGGCCATTTAGCTCTTAATCTTTTTCTTTAAATGGCCTACGCTCCTTCCTGGATTCAATGGGAACAAACTGCTGGAGATCTGAAATTAAAACAGAAAGCACTGGAAACACTCAATAGATCTGGCAGCATCTGTGGAGGGTAAAGCAGAGTTAAAGTTTCAAGTCTGATATGACTCTTGTTCATTGCTGTGATCTACTATAACTAGTATATAGTGATATACTATACTTACATTTGTGCATCTAAAAAAGTTGTTACATTGGATGTTATAGTTAGTTGTAACTAAATCCATCACTGAATGACGAGAAACTCAACACATTTTCATATTGAGGCAGTTGAATACAGTAAATATTGTTCAACCCTGTTCAGCACAGTGTACTATTCTTTAACAGCATTTGATGGCATTATTGTACAAAACTTCAAATTGTTATCATGGCAAATTTTGGAAAGGATTGGAACTTGTAAGCTTTAACCAACCTGTTTGTATATGTTATGACACACCTCTGTAGCAGGTGGAAATAGAACCTGGAACTTACGGCGCAGAGGTATGAACATCATCTCATCACAAGAGCATTAAACATAAGCTTGTTTGTTGTTGCACAGACAGCTTAGATTAGATTAGATTAGATTCCCTACAGCGTGGAAACAGGCCCTTCGGCCCAACAAGTCCACACCGCCCCTTGGAGCATCCCACCCAGACCCATCCCCTGTAACCCTCACATCCCTGAATTCTATGGGCAATTAAGCATAGCCGATCCACCTAGCCTGCACATCTTTGGACTGTGGGAGGAAACCGGAGCACCCGGAGGAAACCCACACAGACACGGGGAGAATGTGCAAACTCCACACAGACAGTTACCTGAGGCTGGAATCGAACCTGGGTCCCTGGCGCTGTGAGGCTGCAGTGCTAATCACTGAGGCACCGTGCCACCCGTTAGTGAATTCTTCATTGTTAGTTGAAATATGTCTGAATTGGTTGCATTGGGAATGGAAGAACCTAGCTTAAATCAACTGGAGAATTTAAGATTTTCTTTCAATCATACGTGAAAGTCCCATTTATTTCCATTAGCTCAAGCACTCATAAGGACATGGTATGGGGATGGTGGAGTGAGGAGCTAGCGGTTAAGAGTCTGAAAAGCTGACAGATCTCATTAAAAGCCGACATCCAGCAGTTCATACATCAGTGATCAGTGTAGCACTCTGGGAAAATGTTCAAATGAAGAATAAAAAATCATAACCTTCACTTGTTTGAACCTTGTGTATAATTGCTGGCACCTGGAAGACCTTTTATTGTGTAATTCTTTCAAATACAAAGCAGGCTAAAGCCTTGTTTTACAAAAGATAAAAGTCAAGCTTGCTAAGTGATCCACTGTTAAAGAATACACTCAAAAAACATCACACAGGGCTATACTAAATGTAATTACAGCTGTGATATTACTGCAAACACACTGTTTCATTATTTGTGCTTCAGATATTTTATTTCAATCAAGTAATCCTTTTAGGTTGGTTTAGCAGGATACAGACTTTGAAATATGTATGAAGTAAATCAGTGTGTGTGTAATTTGAGAGTCTAGAGACAATGGTAGAACCTCATTAAAGACATGGATGACCCAAAGGGCCATGTCTTTTGCAATGAAAAGTGAAATTAACAAAATTATGACACTTGAAACCACAGAAACATGGATTCATTTGCAAGGCCAGGAGTTCATTCCTCTGAGATAATGGGAACTGCAGATGCTGGAGATTCCAAGATGATAAAATGTGAGGCTGGATGAACACAGCAGGCCAAGCAGCATCTCAGGAGCACAAAAGCTGACGTTTCGGGCCCAGACCCTTCATCAGAGAGGGGGATGGGGGGAGGGAACTGGAATAAATAGGGAGAGAGGGGGAGGCGGACCGAAGATGGAGAGCAAAGAAGATAGGTGGAGAGGGTGTAGGTGGGGAGGTAGGGAGGGGATAGGTCAGTCCAGGGAAGACGGACAGGTCAAGGAGGTGGGATGAGGTTAGTACGTAGCTGGGGGTGCGGCTGGGGGTGGGAGGAAGGGATGGGTGAGAGGAAGAACCGGTTAGGGAGGCAGAGACAGGTTGGACTGGTTTTGGGATGCAGTGGGTGGGGGGGAAGAGCTGGGCTGGTTGTGTGGTGCAGTGGGGGGAGGGGATGAACTGGGCTGGTTTAGGGATGCAGTGGGGGAAGGGGAGATTTTGAAACTGGTGAAGTCCACATTGATACCATATGGCTGCAGGGTTCCCAGGCGGAATATGAGTTGCTGTTCCTGCAACCTTCGGGTGGCATCATTGTGGCAGTGCAGGAGGCCCATGATGGACATGTCATCAAGAGAATGGGAGGGGGAGTGGAAATGGTTTGCGACTGGGAGGTGCAGTTGTTTGTTGCGAACTGAGCGGAGGTGTTCTGCAAAGCGGTCCCCAAGCCTCCGCTTGGTTTCCCCAATGTAGAGAAAGCCGCACCGGGTACAGTGGATGCAGTATACCACATTGGCAGATGTGCAGGTGAACCTCTGCTTAATGTGGAATGTCATCTTGGGGCCTGGGATGGGGGTGAGGGAGGAGGTGTGGGGACAAGTGTAGCATTTCCTGCGGTTGCAGGGGAAGGTGCCGGGTGTGGTGGGGTTGGAGGGCAGTGTGGAGCGAACAAGGGAGTCACGGAGAGAGTGGTCTCTCCGGAAAGCAGACAGGGGTGGGGATGGAAAAATGTCTTGGGTGGTGGGGTCGGATTGTAAATGGCGGAAGTGTCGGAGGATAATGCGTTGTATCCGGAGGTTGGTAGGGTGGTGTCTCATTCCTCTGAGATGCTTTTGCTCCTCCAGCCGTAACCTGTATGGACATCCGAGCAGAAACTCCTCTCATGGACATAAATGTTCCATATTTAGCAAAGTTGGGGCCATGGAGTTGCTGACGAGAAATTCCAAGCCCAGCCATTTGCTTCATAACTTAGAAACAATTAACCTGCCTAGCAGCACCACCCAATAAAAAAGTCACCTTGCTTCTAGTCATCAATTGTATTTAAGTCTTTGTTATTGTACACTATTAATTTCAAAGTGTAAATTCAATTGCAAGGATCATAGACCACGAGGAAGAAGACCACCAGGTGAAATTGACAAATAATTGAGGGTCCTCAAAGTATAGGGGATTTTAACCCCAGCTGCCTGGCAGAAACCAAGTGTGTTGGCAGTTTAAATTAGCCAACTTCCCATCTTGGAGCTACAAGGAGCCAATCAAACTATTTTTATCTGGACAACTGAGAGAATTCCTAGTACTCCTGTAACAAAATCTGAGTGGGTTCTGTTTTGTTTTTGGAAGTCTCACCCCACTGACATTACAGGCCTTGATTGTAATTTTACCGTCCCTCACTGGGAAGGGGCCATCCAAAATAATCAGGCCATGCACAGAAGTTATCTACATGGAAATAGAAGCTTGTACGTCCTTTGTCGTGGCTGGAATTTACATTTCTCAGTATGGTGAGGGAAAGGAAAGGTGATAGAAAGTGAATGGTTTCACCCTACCAAACCCGAACTCAGATCATCGAATGAAGCCAATGGGAGTTGGCTGGTTAGTGAAAAGTGGACTCTGTACCTCATCAAGAGTCTGATAGGGGATATCATGGGGGCTGTGGGGTAATGCTGTAAACAGGAAGTCTGCCATGGCTACAAATTTAAAGATCCCTCCTAGTGTCTAAACTGGCCTTTCCTTTATACTGAAAGCTCACAAATGAGGTCAAAGAGCAGATGTGGCCACTTTCACCAGGCAGAATCAGCTGCTACGTTCAGCCACAGTTCTGGTGAGAGGCCTTTACTTCTGAACGTGTGTCGCTTCAGTAGAGGTGCCAGTAAACAATCCCAAACTGTGATCCATTCAACAGTTGAAAAATGCAGTGGGCGATAGACAATTTTATGCAGCTGGCTTTTTAACAAACTCAATAGCTTATTATTTGGCAGTTAGGTGGACTTCTGATTTTTGCACCCTCTTGGCTTCTGGAAGGTTTGAGATGTGTGATAACTTTGCATTGTTGGTCCAACACCGGGACACCATGTATGACATTTGCAAGTGGGGGGCAGTGACCCACTGAATTTGTGGAGTTGTTTTGCGTGTCTTGATGGCTGTCTGGAGAGCTAGTAAAAGGCCTGTGCTGCTTCCTCCGGGGGAGGCTTGTCAAAGCACAGCCTTCTCAGGCACTGGTAAGGCCACCAGCTGGTCTACTCCTAGTGGTGGATGTGGAAGTCCCACTAGGTGAGAGAAAACTGGAAGCGTTGACTTGCAGGAAAGGTGTCTCCCGCAACTCGTGGATCACAGGGCAAAAGGAAGTAATGATGCTGATTGGGGTTGTTTTAGATATAGCAGGGAGAGGGTGCATGGGATTCGGGAGCAAGTTGGCTTCACCATGCTCCCCATTTTCTTATTTACTATACTCTGCTCAAGCACAGATTGCCTTTGATTGTGGGTGTAGTGACTGGAACCAGATAGATCTCATTGATTGGGGTTGTTAACCTGGGTCAATCAGGGAGCCCTGGCTGTCTGATATGAATAGGGAATTCTGAATCTCCTCAGTTCATGGACTGACTCTGAGCTGGTCAGCCACAGCCAGTGTACTGTGTACATGTAAATGAAGAGTGACTTGGTGACAGAATACCTGCCTCAGTACATTTATTTCATAAGGTCAATCCTCTTGCGTTGGCAAGTTGGATATATGCTTTCAGACGTTGTGCATGCTGCATGACAACAGGCCCACCTGCTGTGGCTTGAAGCCCTTCAGTTATCATTAATTGATCTCTTAAGAACTTTAATTGGCAATGAGCTGTCAATCACAAGCACCTTTCCCCGCATTGGCAGCAGAAGGTTCCAGCTGTAAAATCTAGCTCCTCATCAATTTTGTGAAACGACACAGCAGATGATCACGCCACTTCCTTGTTGTGGGCAGGAGGCCATGCAGCCATGTTGAGCTTTCTCCAAGCTCAGCTCATGAGGCCAGGACTCGTCTCATTCTGCAGTAAGTCTGCAATGAAAAATCAATGTGCCAGAACATGTGCCTGGCAGAAGTGAACTGCCAGGTAAAATCCAGGGCTGCAGTCTGGCCCAGCTCTTACTTAAAGCACATAGCTCAAATTAAGTGAATTTTCTGTGGTCTGTCATTTGCATTTATGTCAGATTGAAGGAGACCGGGGTCAGCAGCTGTGCCTCAGGATTGTGTTTACACAGCAGAACTGTGAAATTTCAGGGAGATGATCAACAAGTTGAATCATTGGAAAATGAATACAAAGACCACTGTGCTAATTAAAACTTGTGGAAGGCACCAAACCTCTTCTCCACCTGATGTCAGGAATCATAAAGCCCTCATTATTTTCCCCAGTGAGTTGCGTTCCTGAATCCAACTTTGCTATGCATTTTATATGTAATGTTTGAAATGTTGCAAGAACTTTGAATTTTTTTGACCTTCATTTATTCCTTCTTTTCTGGGAAATGCTGACTATGCAATCCTATGGGCTGTGCCCTTCATGAGTGTTCATACCGGTTACAATAGCATTAGTCCCATTTGCCTGCACCTGGTCCCTATCCTTCTTTACACTTTTTATTCATGTTTCTGTCCAAATGTCTTTTAAATGTTGTAAGTGTATTTGTGTCTATCACTTCCTCCAGCAGCTTGTTCTATATATGCACCAGCCTCTGTCCCTCAGGTCCCTTTTAAATCTTTCCCCTGTCACCTTAAACCTATGTCCCCTAGTTTTGGACTTCCCTACCCTGTGGAAAAGACCTTGGACATTTGCCTTACCTATGCTTCTCATGATTTTACAAACCTCTGTAAGGTCACCCCTCAACTTCCTACCCTTCAGGGAAAACAGTACCAGTCTATCCAGCCTCTCCTTGTAACTGAAACCCCAGTCTTGGCAACATACATGTGTCTTCTGCAACCTTTCCAGTTTAATAACATCCTTCCTGTAGCAGGATGACCAGATTGTATGCAGTACTCCAAAACTGGCCTCACCAATGTCTTGTACAGCCACAACGTGATGTCCCAACTCCTACACTGAGAGCTCTGACCAGTGACAGCAAGTATGCCAAACAGTTTCCTCACCACCCTGTCTACCTGTGATGCCACTTTCAAGTAACTATGTAGTCAGGATAGTTCCTTTGCTCCCCATGCCCCACCACCCCCCACCACCACCGAATTTGAAGAGACAAGATCAATTCCCATGTAAATGAATTCGTTCATGGGATGTGAGCATTGGCGGCTAAGCCAGTATTTATTAGCCATTCTTGTTGCCCTTGAGAAAGTGGTGGTGAGCTGCCTTTTTAAATTGTTGCTGTCTATTTGGTTTAGGTACACACACAAAGGCGTTAGGGAAGGTGTGCCTGGAGGTTGTTTCAGTGACAGTGGCAATTTATTTCCACATTAGAATAATGAATGTTTATCTAATGGATTGTTAGTTTATTTCTCGCACATGGTGATTAAAATTGCACAAATTAGTTTGATCCAATAAAAGCTGTACTTGTAATTCTTTAAGAACCAAAATGGCATTCAGAGATGATGGTTATTACAGTTGGAGTCATTGGTTATTACAATGCTGATTAAAAGAAAAACTGTAAATGCTAATCATTTGATCAAACTATTCAGATACAAGACATACCATGGCTTGTCTCTCTTCCTATTGCTGCATTTATTTTGCAATCATTCCAAGTAGACTTTCTGACAGTAGAAAGCTGTACAATGTGACTAGAAAAGTAATAAAATTGGCATTTAAAAGCATTCTGTAGAAGAGCAATTTAAACAACAAATGCTGAAAATCACAGTGGGTCAGACAGCATCCATGGAGAGAGAGCAAGCTAATGTTTTGAGTCTACATGAATCTTCATCAAAGTGTAAAACAGCAATGGTGTGGACAATGAAAGTGAACAACAAGATAGTGTTAATCAAAATGGTGCAATTTAAAAAAAAGTAACAATAAGTGCTAGGTTTGCTTTTTTTATAGCTGTGTTAACCTCATCGTTCCTAATAATGATTTATGCATTTTTTTCTCTGGAATCCCTTTGCTCCCCTCTCTCATTTGGAATTTTATTTTCTAAGATGTAATCTCTTTATTTTCTTGTCAAAATGTAATATCTCACATTTATCAAAGTTGAAAATCATTTGCCTATCATACACTCATAATGGAAGTTATTTTCTTTTTGTAATTTGTTACTGTTCTCCTCAGTATTGACAAATACGCCCCCAGCCTGTCACAACTAATTTGGTGTTATTTACAAATTTTGAAATTGTACTTTTGATTCCAAAGTCTAAATTTGAACATAAATTGTAAATGTTAGCATTTTCAGCATTCACCCTTGTGGAACATTATTCAGCACCACCTATCATGCTGAATAACTCCCCCTTACTTCAATCTATAATTTTAGTCTTGGAGTCAATTAGCCATCCATTTTGCCATTTGTCCCCTGACTGCAAATTCTATGACTTTTTTAGTTAATGTTCTACAATTGAGGTATACAAGATAATGAGAGGCATGGATAGAGTTGATAGCCAGAGACTATTTCCCAGGGCAGAAATGGCTAGCACGAGGGGTCATAGTTTTAAGCTGGTTGGTGGAAAGTATAGAGGGGATGTCAGAGGCAGGTTCTTTACGCAGAGAGTTGTGAGAGCATGGAATGCGTTGCCAGCAGCAGTTGTGGAAGCAAGGTCATTGGGGTCATTTAAGAGACTGCTGGACATGCATATGGTCACAGAAATTTGAGGGTGCATACATGAGGATCAATGGTCGGCACAACATTGTGGGCTGAAGGGCCTGTTCTGTGCTGTACTGTTCTATGTTCTATGTTCTATGCTGCCACAATGAAGGCCTCTGGAAAATCTAGATGAATTACATTGACTGCATTATCCTGATCAGCTCTTCTTTTTACAAAGGGGTATTAAATTGGTCAAGTAAACGCTTCCCTTTTGAAATCCATTATGACAATTCACAATTGTACTTTTGGTTTCTAAATATTCTTCTGTTCTCTCCTTCAGTAGGGGTTGTGTTATTTTTAAGACGAGCATTGTTCAATTAGGATAGAATTTCAAATATACACAGGCGATTCCAAATACATTTCTTTGCCCTGACAACTCAGAGACAGGAGGAAGGGGTCTTATTGAGTTGTCTGTTTCTAGCCATTGTGCGGACTTAGTTAGTGCACAAAAGAACTGGGACTTTCATTGTCCATTTATACTGGAGACTAATAACAGCTGTGATATCTCATTTACATAATGTAGCATGGCATTACAAGAGGCCCAAGGTTGAATCTTACTGCCTGGACATCAGTAAATGTCAAAATAATACACTAGATATTGACCTACACTAGTTTCCTGAATTATATTCTTGGTGTAAGCTACCAGAAAACTCCGTGTTGTGAATCTATCACAACATTGAATAACCTACAACAAATAATTACAATTAGAACACCTCTTATTCCCTAGTAGAGCTTTAATCCAAAATAATAGGTAATCAGTTTTGCAATAAGTAAACTTTTACCTGATTATTTTCATGGCGCTATTTAATGCAGATATGGTAGCCTCAAGATGCAACATAATCAGGAACAGCTTGTCTCATTATTAGGTTTGCTGTTTTGTTTTAAATCCACATTCAATTCAAAACATTGATGCAATTAGTTATGAGTACACAGATTTTCTTGTGGATTGCAGGACAATCAGATGGATTAAAATTTAAAGAAACATTTGGTTTAATCCACTTGAGAGAAACAAATCAATAATAAATGTTTGCAACTGTTGCTGGTAAGAATACTGTTAAATGGAATTGATGTGCATCTTAATGATCAGATATAACCTTAAATTTGGAGGGTTATTGGGTCCTGAGGAAAGAAGCTGAGAAACCTCCTCACTGCAGCAGAAGGAGCATCTGCTATAACAGGATCAGTTTTCCAGTCACTTTTTATCGAAACAGAGTCAACAAAAGCCGTGTTTGTCAATGAGTGGATCCCATAACATGCAATCAGTGACATTACGTTATCACTGAACACATTGCACTATTTTCTTTCCAGATGACACACAGCCCCATTGTGCATTATACATTTTGTGATAATAAATATTTTGGCAGTTTTGATATATTTAGGACAGACCTGAACAGTTTGCAAATCAGGGAAATTAATGAAATGATTTTGAAAAGAAGTTGCCCTGCAATGCCACAGTTCAGCCTTTCAGCAGTTAAGTTAATTAATTTGTGTTCTTTCTCAACGGCACAGAATCAAAAGTGCTACCTACTTGATGCCAATGCCAGACAATGTGAACCAATTTTAACTTGCACCTCCTTCAAATGTTGTCAATGAGCTGCGGGAGTCAAGTGGGCAAGAGACAGGCCCCAGTTACAGCCACCAGTTGACAGAACATAAAAAAAGGGATAGATTGAGGGTTGAATTGATTGGGTGCAAAGGCCTGGAAGGAATGTGATTCGGAGGGGCTGCCATTGTGCTGGAGTGTACGTACTGGAGCACTGTTGCTTCTCTCGGCCATTAAGTTCCTCAGCCATTTACTTCTTTTCTCCAGCACTTAGCTGTTGCTTTTAAGGGTGAGCCCACTGAATGCCTGAGCAAAATGCGTGGGGGCATGGGAAAACAAGACTTTGCATATTTTGCAAACAATCTGCCTGTTGCCATTAGAATTTTGCTGAGGCCCCCCCACCGCCCCTGCCAACCCCAGCCATCTTTTTTTATTAGGTGAGAAATGGGAAGATGGCAACTTTAAAAATGTGACTCATCTCCAGTCCCACACCCAAGACCCAGGAATCATGAGTAAAAATTGTGACGGTTCTATGTGGATATGCGAGATGGAAGCTGGAGTAGGAGTGAAGTTCATTCTTCCCAGAAAAAAGGCAGCAATACTTGGAAATAAATGTACTGATCATACTGAGTCTCCAATTTGTTGTATGCAAGATAAGCAAGACTAGCATGTGTCATTAGCAAATTTATTGCTTTTTTCTGCTGTTTTAACCTACCGTAAAATTGTGGTGTGCTGTTTCTGAAATGGGCCAGTGTCAGAATAGCAAAATGCACTAATTTTCTTTCATCCAGTTTGGAAAGTTTTTGATTCTTTCAGTGTGACCACGACTAATATTCCAGGAAAGTTGAATTAGAGCATTGTCAGGTGGACTTAAGGGTCATCTCACCATAGGAAGAAGCCCTAAGTTTGAAATTACAATTCTATAACATTTTTAATTTTAAAATGTTATTTTTTTTCAGTGGGAAGAAATCAGTGGAGTGGATGAGCACTACGTACCGATCCGTACCTACCAGGTATGCAATGTGATGGAACCCAGTCAGAACAACTGGCTACGGACAAACTGGATTCCGCGGAACTCTGCTCAGAAGGTTTATGTTGAACTTAAGTTCACACTGAGAGACTGCAACAGCATCCCTTTGGTGCTGGGGTCCTGTAAAGAAACTTTCAACCTCTATTACATGGAGTCTGATGAAGATCACATTGTCAGGTTCAGGGAAAGCCAGTTTGTAAAGATTGACACCATTGCTGCAGACGAGAGCTTCACCCAGATGGACCTGGGTGATCGAATCCTCAAGCTGAACACTGAAGTCCGTGAGGTTGGGCCAATCAATAAGAAAGGATTTTATTTGGCCTTTCAGGATGTTGGTGCCTGTGTTGCTTTGGTGTCTGTGCGTGTCTTCTTCAAGAAGTGTCCTTTTATCACAAGGAACTTGGCTATGTTCCCAGACACAGTGCCTGGAGTAGACTCCCTGTCTCTTGTGGAGGTACGTGGTTCCTGTGTCAATCATTCCAAGGAGGAGGACCCACCCAGGATGTATTGCAGCACAGATGGAGAATGGCTGGTGCCAATAGGGAAGTGCCTGTGCAATGCTGGATATGAAGAAAGAGGAAGCACGTGCCAAGGTAACAATTAGCTAAGTTAGAATTAGGAAAATCTCCCATTTAGCAGTTTATGAATTGTTTGAACCTGTTTCAGAAACATGTTATCAGTTTGAACAGATTTGCCAAACCCTCTTTGCTTACAAGGTAATTGAACATATTAGTCCACAGACATTTTCAGGAATTCATACAGTATCAGCCCCATCGGGTTGGAATTTGTCTTTAAATTTGATTGTATTAGAATATTTTGATGCATTTTTTCCCTTCTATTTACAGTCTATCCTGTATGGATAAAATTGATTGTGTTTTAATGCTTTCAACAGCTTTTGAGCCCATCTTGTTTTTTTTATCTGTTGTCATAATTCCAGAACCATAACTGAAAAATGTAATTGAATTTTATAATAACCAAGTGTTGCTAATCCTAGGTCACAACTGGCACTTTTACAGAGTTCTATTTATTCGTGTTTGAGAGTAGTGGGGTCCCAAATATTATACATTGCTGTGTGAGTGCACTTGGCAAAGAAATACAGGAAGGTTATTGGTTCTCATGAATTGTGCAAGTTGAGTCTTCATGGTTACCTTGGGATATCAAGTACTGCTCTTTGTTACATGCTGTGTGAGCTACAAGTGTCTCTCATGAGGTTGTGCTTTGAACTGGTTGAGTGTTGATCCTTGCCATATTTTGACAAAGCATTTCTTTAGAATTGATTCCGTAAGTTAATGACGCAAAAGTATCAAAATATGAGTTTGATCTATTATCATTCAAATTGCATAGACTGAAATAGTGAATTTTTAATCAATTATTTTTTGTACTCATTGTCTCATTCAAAGTACTGGCATACTGATAAGACAAAGGTATTTTGTTTAACTTTGCACATAATGGCACTCCAGGTTCATTCAAAGAATGCCAAAAAACCCATTAAAACCTGACTGACTCTGCCCTTATCCCATTTCCTTAGCAACATCATGAAATGGATGTTCTTTAGTGTAAATACACTTCAGCAGATGTTTAGAGTGGTTAAGTAGAATATATTCAGGCCAAGCTATTAATAATGTTTTAAAAAACATCAGCATATTGTCTAGGCACTGTATAGAATAAATATCAAATCTGCTTGACGCGCACTTAGATATTTTTATGTGTTAGAGTTGTTGTATCAATTTTTTTTATTGTATGTCTCAATTTATTTGTTCAACAAATAGTTGAATAGATGTTAAACGTAATAGAAATTGAGAGGGTTTCCCTTTTTAAGTGTGATATCTCCTTTATAATTCTTTATCCTTAACAGAAGTCTCTTCAAAGTATGACTTTGCTGAAAGTCTGAAAGAAGCCTGAGGACAATACCCTTTCTTCTTTTTCTGGACTGATTGGTCTCAGTGACTCAGTCAAAAAATTGAATACACTGTCAACAGTATCTCAATCCAATCTTCTACATCAGTGCCGGAAAAAACTCCACAGAGGCCAATGTCCAGGATCCTGTCAACAAGATGCCTTTGATTTATTCACGGAGAGTCCTTTACACTGATCCAGCTTCCTCAGAGCCAGGTTGTAGAACCTCTGACTTTCCTGTTTATATCTGTCAGCCAGGGCTCCCTGACTGAACCATATTAACAGCCCCAATCAGGGAATTTATTTTCTGATGTCCACCAGACTGACCTCTTTACAATCACCACAGTGCTTCTCCCTTAAATGAATCCTGATGTGATTTTTGAAAGGTGCTAGTTGAGAAACACAGAAAGGATCAGAGAAAGAGAATTTCAATTTATATTTTAAAGTAGCAATTATCATATGTTTCAGAAGTACTCAAAATTACTTGACACTACAATTACCTGCATAAGTAAGAAAAGCCTATTTGCTCATTGCAAGTTTTCTCACAAATAGCAGTGAGGTAAGTGACCAATAAAATGATTTTGTGGTATTACTAGTTAAAGGTACTCTTTTTTTTCCAAATTATACCATGGGCACATAATGGCCATCCAAACCATCATAGTCAGCTTCCTCTTGAGGTTTTGTCTGGAAACAGTGCCCCACATCTTATATCTCTCTCTCAGCATGACAGCATGATGTTAGTTGAGATGATAGTGTTCTCAAACTCCAGATACGGCTTGCAGATCCATAAATCTTCCATAAATCTTCAAGACTTCTAACTTAGCCAAGTTGACATTAACAGTTACTCAATTGGGCTGTACACTTCTTTAAAACAAAAATGTTTGCTACACTCACTGAATTTTACACACCACTAAATTATTGGTGGAAAGCAATTTGTAATCTGGGCCAAAAGTATGGACAAGAGAAAACGCTCTTCATGCAACATTCCAAACGTTTAGGTTATCATTAGAAAATGCTCTGCAGGTATTGGTTTAGTTAAATTTAAATAAACATGGCAGGACAAACAAAAATAATCAAATAAAATGTTTACAAACATTTATAAGTATTATCGCACTGACCATGTGCTGATAATAAATCTGACAAAGTCTGGTATTTTATTCTACATTGTTTGGACAAGTATTGAGCCCAGGTTATTTCAATATCCTCAACCCTACCCCTTCTTGCCTTCTTTTCTGTTATTTCTTCCCTTTGTTGATCCTCAGAGCTAATTGAAGCTACGTGATGGTGTTGCATGATAAAACCGTGGATGCTTCACTCACTTTATAGCCTCTTAGCTGAAACCAACCATTTTAAGGAGAGAGATAATGGGAACTGCAGATGCTGGAGATTCCAAGATAATAAAATGTGAGGCTGGATGAACACAGCAGGCCAAGCAGCATCTCAGGAGCACAAAAGCTGACGTTTCGGGCCTAGACCCTTCTTCAGTCTGATGAAGGGTCTAGGCCCGAAACGTCAGCTTTTGTGCTCCTGAGATGCTGCTTGGCCTGCTGTGTTCATCCAGCCTCACATTTTATTATTTTAAGGAGAGACAATTTTTAATGCTGTGACCAGCATTTTGAACAAATTGCTTTTAAATGAGTGCATTGGCCCAGCAGTGTAGAAATCACTTGAAGTTATGATTCAGGTTGTTGAAACGACTAGAAAGCATCACAGGTAGGTGGAGGGCTGGTGGGAAGGTACAAACCTCCTCTTCGAAAATTGAATAAAAACAATGTCAGTGAAGAGTTCATTGAGCTACAGATGATGAAAGGGGGCAGTCATTTGCTCCAATTTTGCGTGACCAGGACTGTGTTCTCGGTTTCACCTTGTTTTCTGTAATGCATTGCTTACCTGCCATTCAGGGAAAAAAAAACAGATATCATAATCAACAGCAGTGCAATGTATCGGAGATTCCAGCATCTGCAGTAATTTGCTCCCGCAATGCTTTCTATCTCCTGTTTCCCACTTGACCCATTAACTGTTCTTTTGGGTGGGTGAGCTACAGCAGCATCTGTCGTTGAGTGGAAATGTGGCACATCCGCAACACTTGAGTGGCAGAATTCTTTCTTGGATGTTTTTGAAGGACCCATTATGGTAGTACTTCAAGAGTGTCCTTAATAGAGGCTAATAATGGATCATCTTTCATAGCAGTGACAGCTGAGATGGTGACCTCTGGCTCCTTCACTTGGTATGCTTACAAAAAGTAACAGCGAAGAAATGAAATGGAGAAACCAAAGCTTGCGCTTGAACTTTAACTGTAATTTTGTGATGCTTCGGAGAAGAGAATGTTGATGTTTCCCTTTCCCGCTCTCTCCCTCTCTTTTGTGCCTCTTTCAAACACTAGCAATAAGCCTAAGGTTCACTGTTAAGTGCTGCAACAGACTAGAAGGATATTTTAAGAGTTGAAATCAAGTTGAAGGAGCTACCAATAACAATACCATCAAAAACTTTTGCGTCCATAGAAACCATTCAATATTCAAACAAACAACATGGAAATTTGAATCTGTTTTCTCATGTATTTTCCCATGAAGTGCTACCATTGTTCATGAAGCTTTTCCAGGGATACTTAAGCACTGCTTAATAATATCAGTGCAGCAGTTAGTCTAAACAATTCAGAAATTCAGGGCTAATTTGATAGAAAAAAGGGTTGGATCCATCCAGATGTTTGCAACTTTGGATTGCAGGAGGATATTTATCAATTCTGAATCAGCTCTTAATAGAAAATAGGAGGAGGTTACACACCCACTCTTGGCGACTCAAGGAAATCATGACTGAGTTTATGCATCAATTCCATGTTGCCATCAGTTCAGAGGTTACTGTATTCCCTTGCTAGCCATGAATCATTGCTGTCTTGAATATTATCATTGACTTGAGCTTGGAGAACCCCAGCATTATACTATAGACCATAAGACCATAAGACATAGGAGTGGAAGTAAGGCCATTCGGCCCATCAAGTCCACTCCACCATTTAAATCATGACTGATGGGCATTTCAACTCCACTTCCCTGCACTCTCCCCATAGCCCTTTGGAAGTCAAAGAGTTAATACTAAATAAATGCAGAAAATGATGTGAGTGGTCTGTACGTTTGACAGAATCTTTGGAAGCAGGTGTAGAGTTAAGTTTTTTTTTAGATTAGATAACCTACAGCGTGGAAACATCCCTTCGGCCCAACAAGTCCACACTGCCCCTTGATATATCCCACCCAGACCCAACCCCCCTATAACCCTCACACCCCTGAATACTATGGGCAATTTAGCATGGCCAATCCACCTAGACCCCACATCTTTGGAATGTGGGAGGAAACCCACGCGCACACATGGGGAGAATGTGCAAACTCCACACAGACAGTTACCCGAGGCTGGAATTGAACCCGGGTCCCTGGTGCTGTGAGGCTGCAGTGCTAACCACTGAGCCACCGTGCTGCCCTGGATTTCATCTCAATGCCCTACCATCAGTTCTGAAGAAGAATCACCACTGTTTTTCTCTCCACCGATGCTGCCCAACTTAATGGGCCTTCTCAGCATTTTTATTCATTTCAGATTTCTAGCATCTGTGATACTTAGCTTTCGGATGAATGCTAAATGTGGAGCTTTGTGTCACTAATGTTATGAGCAATGATATTGGGCTTGGGTCAGGTATATTGGTATGAACAGACTCAAGCTTATTGTTGAGACTCAATTCTTAACATTACTAATTCATCGTTAAAAATGAGAAAACATAAATTAAAACATGTTGAAATATTCCCGTCCTAAACTTGGATTTTAAATGTGATCTACAGTTAGCTGAAACTTAGCCAAATTAATCAAGGTTAGAACTAGTTCTGTCGCAGGAAGGTTAGATTTAGGTTAGCACAAATTTAAGCCTGTTTAATTGAACAACTCAATTACTAGTAATTGAGCTAGCAATGCATTCTGCAATTTGTACTGTACAATTTTTTAAGGTTGAAACATTTAGGCTTTGAAAGCCTAATATATCTCAGAACTCTGACCCTGATGCTAAGCTTTTTAAATTAAATGTTGATTATTAACACAATTGTGGCCACGTGGCCTCATTCCTCTCTTTATTCAATACATTGTCCAGACCTGTATTAGTCAAACAAAGATATCTAGTTAAATAGCAAAACATTGTGTTTATTTCATGCAAATTTGGGCAGGCAGAAAACTCCGAAGTTTTAATAGGCATCTGGATGCTGCCCTTAATCAGGCAGGTGGGAAAGATGGTGAAGGGCTTATTCTTCAATCGTTAGCACCTCAGGGCTTAAGACCCTTGGAGTCCCATCTGCATGTTTGACCAAAACCTGCTGCTTTCCAAACCAAGTGGGTGGTAGAACAATGTCTGTGAACAGAAATTGTGAAGACAGTCTGAAAAAAATCATCCCTGGAATTAAGGTGGTGCATATACTTTCTTTGGGGGGCCCAACAAGACTGGGAAACTTGTAAAGCATTAGGCAAGTCATCAAAAGCCTTGAAATCCAATCCTGGTTATACTGTAGGAAACTGCTAGATTTGATCCGGGTATCTAAGAATGCCAATATTCTGCATAATGGTTCTAGTTACCATGTGAATCTTGAGTGCTGCTAGGCTGGTATTCTCCAAGAATGTACTGCTTTCATCAGCTTGGCTATAGGGAATAACTACGATCCTTTTCAAACTATTCTGGCAATTGTCTTTCACATGTAAAGGGAGTGAACCTGAAGGATGTTGAATCTTCTGCCTCTGTTGGTGAGTTTTTTGGTGTAACTAAATCCTGCTATTTCCCGCCTCTACTAGAATGACGTTCTGGCAGGATGCCCTTTGCACTCTGCTGCCAGTTGAAGCCGTTGACCTCTTAAGGGCCTCACCTCATTATGATAGCAATCAGAGGCAGTTGGACCTGTCACGAAACAGCATGCACAAAAACTCAAACCATGTGATCAACTTGTCATGTGCCTGAGCTGCCTCACCCTCCTCTTTTTGTTCCAAGTAGATAAAAGCATAATTCCCAAGCTTCCACCTTCTCTGTTGAATGGATGAAGGGTTAATGAAGGCTGTTGTAGAATAGCAATTAGCAAAAACCAATGAGTGAAGCACAGCATGAAAGTGTGAAAAACTGGTTCACACCTTAAGTTCTGCAGGTTTTTTTGCCAGTTCTTACATCAGCCTTGAATTTCACTTTGAGCTTCATCTTGCTATTTCACAATGGCAAATGCCAGCAATCTTAGCTTTGTACAGTCTAGAGGTGAGAAATATGCAAAAAAGAATCCTGAGGACTTGATTTGCATCTCATTAGCTTTTGCACATGCACACACTCTTGAGGATGCACTTCCTGCCAGTAATGGCACTTCTGTTGGAAATCATTATAGCCAAGAATGTGAGCCTGTGCTACTGCTTCTTTTCAAACAGCTGCTGGAATCCAATGGTCAACCTGTGGATTAACACTGAGAGTAGTGATTGTTAACAGTGAAGTAGCTGCAGAGGTTTATTGTTGCCAGGTTAATGGTAATACACATCCTAGGTTAAAAGTGGGAACAGGGATAGGTCCTTTGCATCTTTTGTCACTTCTATTGTTCAGTAAGATTGTGGTTGATCTGTTACTTAACACTATGCCCACCTTTGCTTTGTATCCCAAACATTTTAATCACTCGCCAACTGAGTTGGAAGTTAATCTTATGTTGCACCATAAATAAAAAAAATGTTAAAAATAATCATTCCATCAGCCAGTGATTGTAGTAATTATGATCCAACAATCCAATCACTGTACAAAAAGCAACATATTAGTGTTAAATAAATACTTTAACCGCTAGTGCCTATGTTGCTGTCAAAAGTGTTGATATCTTGGATTAATTATTTTGTGAAGTTTTTTGTGTTCAGATTCTATATATCTGGTGAAAATTATACCTGTAATGTATGAGATCATGTTGGAAACAAAAATCTTCAACTCTCCATCTGGAAACCATACCAGTCAAATTGCAACATTATTGTACAGATGAAAGTGAAAATTTGATTTAAACTCCTACAAAATACTGAAAGACCCTGGGCCCAAGAAAAGTTTTAGAAGGATGAAAATATTTACAAAATAAATTGCCCAATTACTGTGCAATGTAACATATTTCATATGTTCATTCATCAGTTTACAAATTTAACAATATATGAACTCCCTATCACTTCTTTAAAAATTTCCTGACTTGTGTGTCTTAATTTTGTTAAGTAAAGGTTGTGGGCTGGATATTGAATTCAAAAGATTAACTCAAAATGGGATGAGCGAGATTATGATGCTTTCATGATACACTGTGCAGCTAACATAACTTGTATTGTGATTTTTTATAATTCTAAAAGGTAATGTCAAAATCATTAAACTCCTATATTTTTAAATTGTTTTTTAATTGTGAGAAAATTAGGCACAGTAAGATTCTTGATACTTTAAGTGAAGCCATTTTCTGCTTGTTGTTGAATTTTAGAAGCGTGTTATAAGATGATGTTGCATTGGCCAGTTGAAAGAAGATCTACATAATGTAACATTCTAAATCCCACATAAAGTAAAAGATCAATTATAAGATGTCCATAAGGGGGAAAAGGTTAGCGTAAACAGCAAAACTAGTTTTCTTCTATTCATCACATCAAAGCATTCCTCCTTTGGTCCCACAACTATTGTTGCTAACTTTGTTATACCTATTTCTTCAGACAGTGCTGTTAGGCTGTGCTTGAACAATACACTCTTGTTGTGAAACAAAACATGTCATCTGGGTTCCCCTTTTCAGCAAAGGCACTGCTGGTGAGCTATTGACCAAGGACCTGATGACCAGCGTGGGTTTGCCAAAAGACAAGGGGACATGTGACTGTGATAGATGATACCTCCTTTTTCACCAGCAAATGTGTATATAAGAAAGGTCCTGTGGCCTTTTGGGGTTGCATAGTGTTCTCTGTTATGTTGAAGCCACAAACTTACAAACTGAATATCTGGCATACTTGTACAATGATTATTTGCCTCCAAAAATAAATGAGGAAATTGTGACAATCCTGAAAGGTTTTGGATTACTTAAGTATTTATTGCTCTATATTAAAAAAAACTGATTATTTGCAATTGAACTGAAGAAGCTTGAAATCTTTGGCTGAGAGAAATTAAAACAGAAATGGCTGGAGGAACTCAGCAGGCCTGGCAGCATCTGTGGAAAGAAAGCAGAGTTAATATCATGGGTCCAGCGGCCCTTCTTCAGAACGCCAAGAGAATTTGGTCTGTGTAATTTGTCAGTAATGACCTCAATCGCAGACAGAGAGAGGTTGAGGCCCATCACATTTTGACTTCTGGCCTTGTTTAAATGAGGCCGACCAATTTCAGATTCTTGCTGGGTGTCTACCACTCGCAGGTCAGACGCCATTGGATTTTGGGTGGCAGCTCAGTAATAATCAGCGGTTGGGGGCGTGCGTTGTTGGTGGGGAAGGCAAACAGAAGTCAATAGTGGCCTTCATCACCAGACTGCTGCACCTCTCGGATCCACATTCAGGTAAGAAAATATTTTTTTCAAAACCAAACTTTTTTTTGGAGGTGCACCTCCAGCGATCATTTTAAGGGCTCCCTAACTTTAGCTGAGGAGCCTCAAACCAATTTCGGTAAAGGGGGACAGGGACAGAATTCAGAGCCCTGGTACTAGTACTGGCCTGGACCCCCATGCTGAGCACAGTGTGTGCCTTACAGGCCTGGTCACTGAGCCTATATTTGCACCGGAGACCTGTTTTAGACATGGTCCAGGAACATCTTTCTCTGCTTTGACTGAAATGCGCAGCTTAATTCCATTCCAGAATGTTGTATACATGCATTTGACTAGATTGAGGACTTCAGTGCTCATCTCCACAAATTCAGTACAGGATCAAATGATTAATAGGCTTGGGGAATTTTTTCCTGATTTTTATTTCAGATTTGTTGTAACAAATAAACTGTAGTTATAGTATACCATGCTCGTACAATAGATAACCTACAATCATACTATGTCACTTCAGTGAAAAAAATTTCACTTTGTAGGGATGTTGTGGGAGACCCTTGAAGCAAACTTACCAAAATTGCCTGTTTTCACTTCAGACAGTAAATTCTGTTTATTATATGCTTCCTATTGTTGCACTTTGAAACTGAAATATCATTAATCATTCATAAAAATTGAAATAACTGTGGATGTTGTAATTCAGAAACAATAACAGAAGTTGCTGGAAAAGCTCAGCAGGTCTGGCAGCATCTGTGAAGAGAAATCAGAACTATCAGAGTTAAAGGTTTTGAAGAAGGGTCACTGGAGCTGAAACATTAACGCTGATTCAGGTCCAGTGACCCTTCTTCAATACTTTTAACTCTGATAATTCTGATATTTCTTCATAGATGCTGCCAGACCTGCTGAGCTTTTCCAGCAACTTCTGTTTTTGACTAAATAATTTACAGTTTGAGATCAAGCAGATAAACGTCTTCTGTCGACAATTGACACTTATTAAAAATCTTGCAACTTAAGACAGGGCAGAAGATAATTGGAAAGGTGGGTAAAATTTTCACCTGCTGTGATATTGTTTTGTTTTCTTTGCATTAGGAGCAGTGATAACAACAGTTATAGATACAAAGATTAACAAGAGGAGCATATTAGATCACAGGTTTCACTGGCTATGCATCAGGGCGGTATAAGGTCTGGAGGAATTGTTACATTGATGCATAGCATGGTAAAGATCAGACAGCATAGATGCTACAAGGATAATAACACCACTAAAAAACTTACAAAGATGCGAAACAAGACTCGTTACCCAACCCAGCTCATCTCCCACATTTATGTCGCGAATTGAGATTAGTTAGAAGCATCACCTTTGCCTGTGCTATTCTGCAACCAATGATCCAGAAGGATGTGTGGAAGATATACTTTGGGTGGTAGCATTGTGTTGGATTAGTTCATGGCCAGTATTATTGTGAACAGATGGGGAAAGCGTGCCCATCCTTATTTTGCCTTACTCGGTCGATTCTCTGGAATGCTTTGGTGACAAGTTCTAACTCTTCCCATGATTAAATTAGTGCGTGAACAGCTTAGAAACAGGAGTAGGACATTCATACCCTCAATTCTCTGCCATTTAATGAAATCATGATTGATCTAACTGTAATCTCAATCTCACACACCTTATAATATCTCATCCCCATGCTTTCTAAGATTCTACTTTAGGATTGAGCAAAAATGACTATCATTTAAAAGACTAGACCAAAAGCTTGGACTTCAAAGTGGAATAGAAAGGCAGCTGGGCTGAAGACTCTGGGAAAAATCAACAGAAAGAGATGCCTGCTTGGAACCATTGTTCAGCCTGAAAATTCAATGTGTACCTGGACTCTAAGAGAACAATCAACCAGCCCTAACAGCCCGGACTGAAACTCACCATTTCCACCTTGGGCTACAAAAAAAATCCCAGACATCTTGGAACCTATACAGATACAGGACAGAAATAGGATGAACTGCAAATGTTGGAGAATCTGAGATAACAAAGTGGATAAACACAGCAGGCCAAGCGGCATCAGAGGAGTAGGAAAGCTGACATTTCGGGCCTTGACCCTTCTTCAGAAATGGGGAAGGGGAAGGGGGGTTCTGAAATAAATAGGGAGAGAGGGGAAGGCAGATAGAAGATGGATAGAGGAGAAGATAGGTGGAGAGGAGACAGACAGGTCAAAGATGCGGGGATGGAGCCAGTAAAGGTGAGTGTAGGTGGGAGGGAGGGAGGAGATAGGTCAGTCCGACGGACAGGTCAAGGGGGCAGGATGAGGTTAGTAGGTAGGAGTTGGGTGTGGGGCTTGAGGTGGGAGGAGGAGATACATGGGAAGAAGCACAGGTTAGGGAGGCAGGGATGACCTGGACTGGTTTGAGATGCGGTAGGGGGAGGAGAGATTTTGAAGCTTGTGAAGTCCACATTGATACCATTGGGCTGCAGAGTTCCCAAGCGGGAATGTGAGTTGCTGTTCCTGCAACCTTTGGGAAGCATTGTTGTGGCACTGCAGGAAGCCCAGGAGGGACATGTTGTCTGAGGAATGTGAGGGGGCGTTGAAATGGTTCACAACTGGGAGGTGCAGTTGTTTAGTGTAAACTGAGTGTAGGTGTTCTGCAAAGCAGTCCCCAAGCCTCCAATTTGTTTCCCCAATGTAGAGGAGGCCACAACGGGTACAGCGAAAACATATATCACAGTGGCAGATGTGCAGGTGAACATCTGCTTGATGTGAAAAGTCTTATTGGGGCCTGGGAGGGGGGTAAGTGGGGAGGTGTAGGGGCAGGTGTAGCACTTCCTGAGGTTGCAGGTGGTGGGGCTGGAGGCATGGTGAAAAAGACAAGGGAGTCACGGAGAGAGTGGTCGCACAGAAAGCAGACAAGTGTGGGGAGGGAAAATTGTGTTTGGTGGTGGGGTCGGATTGCAGATGGTGGAAGTGTCGGCGGATGATGCATTGGATCTGAAGGTTGGTAGGGTGGTGCGTGAGGACGAGGGGTTTCTGTTTTGGTTGTTATTGCAGGGATGGGGTGTGAGGGATGAGTTGCAGGAAATGCGGGAGATACAGTTGAGGGTGTTCTCAACCACTGCGGGGTGGAAGTTGCGATCCTTGAAAAACGAGGACATCTGAGATGTGCAGGAGTGGAATGCCTCATCCCGGGAGCAGATGTGGCAGAGACGAAGGAATTGGGAATAGGGGATGGCATTTTTGCAGGAAGGTGGGTGGGAGGAGGTGTATTCTAGGTAGCTGTGGGAGTCGTTGGGCTTGAAATGGATATCGGTTTCTAGGTGGTTGCCAGAGATGGAAATAGAGAGGTGCAGGAATGAGAGAGAGGTATTAGAGATGGTTCAGGTGAACTTCAGGTGGAAGGCATTGGTGAAGTGGATGAACTGTTCCAGCTCCTGGTGGAAGCACGAGGTGGCACTGATACAGTCATCAATATAACAGAGGAAGAGGTGGGGTTTAGGGCCAGTGTAGTTACGGAAGAGGATTGTTCCACGTAACCTACAAAGAGGCAGAGTACCCAACTGCACCTCCCAGTCACGAACCATTTCAACTCTCCCTCCCATTCCTCCGATGACATGTCCATCCTGAGCCTCCTGCAGTGCCACAACGATGCCACCCGAAGGTTGCAGGAACAGCAACTGATATTCTTCCTGGGAACCCTGCAGCCCAATGGTATCAAAGTGGACTTCACAAGCTTCAAAATCTCCCCTCGCCCACCGCATCCCAAAACCAGCCCCGCTCATCCCTGCCTCCCTAATCTGCCCTTCCTCCCATGTATACCCTCCTCCTATCTCAAGCCCCACCCCCATCTCCTACCTACTGATGTCATCCTGCCCCCTTGACCTGTTTGTCCTCCTTGGGCTGACCCACCCCATCCCTAAGTCCCCACCTACACTCACCTTTATTGGCTCCATCCCCACCCCTGGGACCTGTCTGTCTCCTCTCCACCTATCTTCTCGTCTATCCATCTTCGACCCGCCTCCCTCTCTCTTCCTGTTTATTTCAGAACCCCCAATTCTGATGAAGGGTCTAGGCCCAAAACATCAGCCTTCCAACTCCTCTGATGTTGCTTGGCCTGCTGTGTTCATCCAGCTCTACACCTTGTTATGCCAATAGAAAATTGTGTTTGAATGCAGAAGTCTCCCTCTACTCCTATGCAGAAATGCTCAGCTCACTAAATATACTAATTTCATTGTTACACAGCAACGAATGATGGATGTATGTTTAAGAAACCTAATAAACCATTAAATAACCATTTTGTGATCAATTTATTCAGATTTTGTGAATGAATAATTCAGTGGAACTGCAAGTTTATTTTAACTGATAGGGCACTAGGTTTAAACAGACTATTTCTTTTGCATGTTCTGATTCTGTAATGCGTATAAACTAGGTCCAACTTATATTTTAAACCTAGGTTTGGATTAGGCGGAAAGAAAAATGAATTTACTGCAACCGATTGCTGAGGGATTTGAGAAGTTTTTCAGCCTTAGTGTGCTCATTGGTACCACTGCCCTATTAGCGATATTCATAAAGCTGGGTCATGTATAGTTAACCAGGAATGAATGAGCAGATAGGTTATCTGATAATTGTAGTTAAAAGTGCAGGCAACATATAAAAAGTGTCAAACTCCTAAAGTATGCACAGCACTGTGTTGTATGTAATTTCATCTTTTGCGGTATTCAGCTTTACCCCTTACACAGATGAGTAATGTTAGGCTATTTTAGTAGCAAAGACGAGATTTGTCATGTTCATTTGGTGTTGTAAAAATGCTGGCATTCCCTAGAATGTACTTGTCGAACTGATGTCCTAACCACAGGATTCCTTAGTTCCTACCGCAGCCTGGCATGTTCCAAATGCAGGGAGTGAGAAACATTGAGAGGAATGAATTCAAAGCCCATCAGGGAGTCCTGGAATCATAATCCTGCAGAAGAGTTTGCACTATTAGACCATTTATACTTTACTTTAGATTCTTCAAAAAAAGTCATTTTTGCCCCATTTGCTGTCCTGTAGCTTCAATTTCTTTTGTGAGAGAAATGCAAGGAATCTGATTCCACATGTGTTTGATTTTTTTTAATGGCTTGGCCAGTGAATAGGTATTAATCCACTCAAAGTGCAGCATTTAATTATGAGGATAAAACACTCGATTCACGAGCAGTTAAATCCAGTGAAGCTGGAATAGGCCATTTTAGAACTGGGAGCTGTGCCCATTTAACAGAATGGTATTACTGAGGTGGAAACCTGATTAACCTACTGTGTTTAATTACTTTAAGCTGATGGTAATTAAACTTTATGACCAGAGATCACTTACTTGGTTGTCATTGGTGGCATAAAGAATGCATATTGTGTGTATTAAGCAGGATTTGAGCATTCATTATTGGCTCATTTGCCTTCCCAGTCTTGTTACCAAGTTGTGTGGACTTTTATGGACTAAATCCCCTGCAGTGGTACTGAGGCACAAATTACTGTGTGCAATGTGGTCATGCAAAATTTTATTGCAATGATGTTAACGTGTTCACTTCTTAAAGGTAATAATGGGGAAAGTAATTTATTTTGACTGTGCTAAACATTCATAGAATGCAGCTGACCATTTTTGGGCTAAAGCTGCCTCAAATAGTGTGCCATCTGGAACGTGTAGGTCTGCAGGCTGAAGGTTCAAGAAGCGGCTCTCCTCTCTAGACCAGAAGGTTATATGTGACACCACTGTTCCAGAATTTGACTTAGAAATAGAGACTGGAAAGTTCCTTCTGGTAAAACTATTTGAGGTACATCCAATATTTGTACAAGTCAGCTAGTACATGTATGTGTTAACTGACATGACTAGATAAACTCTGTCCGTCAGAACATAAAGTATTGTGCCTGGGTGCAGCTAACCAGAGTTCTGTCTGTCCGAGGAGTTCTGCATGTGTTCATCAGAGTTTGTAACATTTGAACTTGTGGTTCTTAGAGCTAGAAGGAGAGAAGTCTGAATTTTAAACCCAGAATGGATTTCTGACACCAATAATAATCTCTGAGAAGAAAAGTGAAAAGTTCTACATTTTAAGAAAAAAAAATATGCTGAGAAGCTATCGGAAGGCTAAAATCATTGCATAACAGAAGCGAACGTTGTTGAAGTTATTTTAAAATATTGGGAAAAGCATCGGTAAAAATAGCAATTGTTAAGAATTTTGTTAAATGGCATTTTATTCAACTATTTGAATGAAACAATAGAAGGCAGAAGAAGTTTATTAAATGAGTATTTTGAGAGCAATTCTTTTTCTATTGTTCAACAGAAAATAGTGCTTTAAGGCTGTGATTTGCACAATGCCATTTTTTTTTCAATGTGAGAAGGCACAATGAGTATGAATCTTCCACATTGTTAAAAAAGCACAAAATGATCAAGATGAAGGGGGAACCAATGCAAATTAACAGTTTCATTTTCATCTTGAGAGGAAATAAAACAGTGACTTTTAGTTTAAACTTTGCAACATTCTTGAAATGCTCGACAATATTTATCATCGGAAGTAGCTGGATAATTCTGAAATATTTATAAGTTTATACATTGTAATTAATGACTAGATTTGGCAGCAAACCTACCAAAGGTACTTCAGATGATTCCATCAGAAACCAATATAATCAAGATGCTGCTGATACATTTGATTCCCAGGATGTTCATTGGTGAAGTGGTTCATATAAAATTGGGAGCAATTCTACTTTTTCTCTCAGTTGTGGGGTGTAGATATAAATCACAAGGTCAGCATTTTTAGCCTTTCCCTTATTATTCTCGAGTAGCCAGTGTGGATCTGTCTTCTCTGATGCAACTGGAAGATTGACCCAGTCATTTCCAAGGGCAGTTAGGGGTCGATCACATTGGTGTGTCCTGGACTCTCAAATATGCGAGACTGTGTAGGAACAGTACATTCCCACCCTGCAAGGACATTAGTGGGCTAGATGAGTTTGGAGCATAAGAGCAAAGCGAGGTCATTTGACCCGGCGAGCCTGTTTTGCCATTTAGTGAAATAATGACTGATCTAATCGTTCTGAACTCTACTTTTTTGCTGTTCTTCATAACTCCTCATGTCTTTACTAATTAAAAGTCATTCCAGCTCATCCTTGAATATTCATAATGACATAGCCTCAACGGCTGTCTGTGATAAAGAATTCTACAGATCCACCACTCTGAGAGGAAAGAAAAACTCTTCATTTCTATCCCAACTGGGTAGCTCCTAACTTTAAGATTATGTGCTCTGGTGCTAGAGTCTCTCACAATGGAAGCAATAATTCCGTACCTACTCTGCGTGCTGTCTTGGAATAATTACGTTTCAATAAGCCCTCCTCTCATTCTTCTAAAGTCCAATGATTGTTGGCCCAACCTGTTCAACCTTTCCTCATAAGAGAATGCCTCCATACCCAGCATCAACCTAGTGAACCTTTTCTGAACTACCTGCAATGAATTGCACCTCAGATCGGTGATCAAACATGCTTGCAGTATTCCAGATGTGGTCTAATGACTTGTGTAGTTGTTGTGAAACTTCCCGATTTTGATATTCCATTCCTCTTGAAATTGTGGCTAATACTCACTTTGCCTCCCCAATTGCCTGTCGATCTTTTATGTTTGCTTTATATGATTGATGCACAATGACTTTCAAATCTGGTACATGGGCTCACCTTGTTAAGTAGCCTAATGTGTGGTAACCTACTAATACAATCTGGATATCCAAATATATTATATCCACTGGTTTCCACTTTATCTATACTGCTTGTTACTTCTTCAAAGAATTTTCATAAATTTGTCAGCTTGATTTCCTTTTCGCGAAGCCAAGCTGATCAGCTTCATTATATTATGTGCTATATTTCTAAATGTTCTCCTCTTACATCCTTTAATATAGACTATCATTTTCCTTAAAGCTTGTGTTCAGCTATCTGGCCTATGGTCACCTGTTTTAGTTTCCTTTTTTAAAGAAGGGCTGTATGATATTTTGGTATATTCTTGATCATCATTAGGGATATGTGTTTGTTTTATTCTAGGTGTTATTGAATTAGATGAATTTAAATGTTACTGTGGGATTTGAAATTGTGCCTGTCGATTACTAGTTGAGGCCTCCTTCAATCACATTACCACTAAGCTACTGTACTGACTTTGAAATGGAGAAGGCACCATGAGGAGAATGAATAGGGTCTACCTTTTATTCTTAATATTGCAGGAGATACAGGTTAGCACCTATACTCCTCCAAAGTCAATGCTAGTCAGCAATTCTGTAATTTTTTTTTGGTAATGGCCTTCAGTGAAGTCCCTTTAAGACACTTTTAAATACACATGTCATTTTCCTGAATTCAAATAGCATGACATTTCATATGAAGAAGGAATCCCTAATTTGCAAAGAAGTGTCAAGCAAACATTAGCCTCCGTATGTATATACGGAGGGCTGTTGCCTATTTTAGGCATTAGCCCCAGATGCTTTTTAACGGTTAGATCAGTTTGATTTGAGCTCTGAACTGCACCAATGAATCAATTTCTTCAAGAGTGGAGAAGAAGTGGATTAACCCCAATTCCCCCTGACACTAGCCCCTCATCCACAAACTAACTCCATATAATTATATTTGAGCCCTCATATTTTAGATGCAAGAACAGCAATGAAATAGCATGTCAAATTTCAAACATTTTCGGGTAAAAGGACACCCCTAATAGATTGCTTTTTTAAAAAACAAAGCATTGTTATCGACTTTAATGACAAAACTTTGTTTTCATAACACATGAAAATCGGCTTCATATTGCAATTAATTTTGTGCAAACCTGGGTCAGTTTGAAAAAATCAGTAAAACAATTGTCTGTCTAACTGAGAAGTATTTCTGTAGCTTGAAGCAAAGTTTCATGACGACTTTGCTGTAAAATTCACCACATCACCTCAGCTCCCCAACTGTGCCAAAAAGAGAACAAAGCTGTCAGTTATTTTCATTCCTCTAAGTTGCCTGGCATTCATTTACTGTGTATGCACCACCATCCTGCCAGTAAAATGAATGACAGGCCATATCTAATCCAATGTTTGATTTGATTAGATTTATTTATTGTCGCATCTATTTTGCTACAAAATACAGTGAAAAGTGTTATAGAGTATCATCACTCTCCAGCACCAGTTAAAACACAGAAAAGAAACCAAAACATTGAATATAAAGGCAGAAAAATAAATAAATAATGATCAGTATTATGGTTCTTCTTCTTTAGTGCTCGACCTTAGGCCTAGAATGGTCAGTCATGGGTCCCCTCACTGCTGGAACAAGAGTGCCAATATCTGGCACCATCCTGCTTCCATTGAACACAGTTGCCACTATGAGATCTGGTTGGACCTTGCCAAAGCAGCCGCACCAATGCTGCTAGGTCCGGGAACAGCTCAAACCTGACTCTGCTGACACTGCCAAGTGTGTGCTCTGGGCCCATCTCACCGATGCAGCCACTGTTGATGCTGCGTGGTCTGGTACTGGGCCCAAACCACACTCTGCTGCCGCCTACATGAGCCTGCGCTTGATGCTATTCTGCAGGGCACCCAAACCTGCCTCTACAGCAGGCTGCCATGAGTCGGCTCTGGGCCTACCTCGTCAATGCAGAAGCCATGAGGAACCTAAACATTCCACCATGAGTCCACATTTATTCTGTGCAGCAAAATAGCTTGAAGCTTGAAAACATTTCAGAATTGCCCATTTTTCAGTAATTGTACATTCTGTTTGAATGTACGCTGGCATAATATGCCTTTGTGGTGTTACTAGGTTTCCACCACTTGTGGGAAACAAAAGAAAGTTCCAACTCTATTATGTTTGGTTTCAGGTAAAATATACTCGAACACAGCTTGTTCTATTAATGTGTATTTTCAGCAGGACATCGTTCACAATTCAATATAACACACAATTTCAGCTTTTCAAGTCTGACGCTGCCACCACACACTAATCCATTCCTGACATCCTGGAATACCAATGGCGCATCAAATGTTGTTTTATCTCTAACAATAGAGTTCCATTGTAAACCTGTTGCCTGAACTAAATTTTCCAGCATTCAAAGTACATTGGGCTCACTGCAGAGGGAAGGACCCAAGTTTTCTGCAGCAAGCGCAAAATTATTTCCTCAGTTTACTGTGGTTAAGTAACATATTTCAATAGCTTGAGCAACAGATGAAGCGCGCTATTTCATGCTTTAACTATGCAGCTACAACATAAGGAATACTCACTACTGACACAATGCTGAAATCACACCAAAAGATATTTTGTTTATTAGACAAAGCGTAATCTAGTATATGAACCACTGCCAATGTGATGTTTTGTACGTAGGTTGTCTGAACCAAAAATTGATGGATTTCATTAAAGAACATATTCTTTTGACGTCTTTCAATGATCAAGGCACTAACTGTAACTAACCCACAGTTACATATTTAGCAAGACCATGTCCAATATTAGATGTGATTTGGTAATTGGACAACATTTGTTAGCTAATTCTGAGTGTGCAAGGAATTGCACTGACAACTAATTTAGAACTGTCAGTCAGGCTTGTATCGAGCCACACTTGCATATAGAAGCTGTATGTATTAACAGGATTCTGTCCTTTGAAGCTACAAGGAGTATATATAGATAATGAATTTCTTTTGATTCAATTACATAGCTCCTAACCATTCATAGTTCATTTCTCAGGACAAGTGCCTGTCAAATCAGAGTAAACTAGCCTGCATTAAAATTTAAGCAAAGCCTTAATGTTATCTATCAATCAGCCTTAGTAGGTGCATTCTCCATGACCACTACCAAACATACTTCACTTGCCAACAAATCAGCACTCTACTTTCATGCAGCATATATGTTGGTTTTCCCTTTGAATGGATCTTCTTGTGAATTGTCCTGATGAAAGCAAGGCAAAAGCTTTTGACAATGTGTTTATTTTCAGCAATACCGAAGCCCATATTGGTGAACAATTATCATAGCAAGCAATTTATTCAAGTAAATTATAAAACGATTCAGTTACTGCTTTTGAAAAAGAGCCTTAAACACTGAGCAAAATTGTGAAAGTTCAGTGGCTTTCTCTGCTTCCCACACTTCTTATAACATATTAGGCACATTTATGAATTTCAGAGGTGAAAGGAACAGTCTTTTATCTGAGGAAATTTCAATTGGTTTCTGATTTTAATCCAGCAGTTTCAATATATTTATTGAATAGTAGCTCATACAATCTTCCTACAGTTGTCTAGTCTGATGAGCTTATGTAAATTGTGTCATAGTTGGCTGCTTTGCCAATAAGCCAGAAAAAGTCAAGGTTTTCTGTCACTAATAGTGTTAGTGCTTAATTCTGCATGCAGAAAGCTATTTGCTGTAAATCAAAGCCTTTCTTTGCATTTAGCAGCATTTGTCAGAAGCAATAGAAATAATTTAGGTGATATTTCAAAATAAGGTTGAGTTAATGTCTATGAGGAATAATTGTCTTTTGTTCAGTAGCAGAGCGACAGATTGTTTAAGCACAGCCTGTGATCTGCCATTTTCCGCCTCAGACATTTAATATCTCCCCAAACATTTAAGCGATCAGCTAACTTGATTTATAACTGTTGAGATAGCGCAAAATTAAAAATTAATTAATTTGAATGAATTTGCAATCAAGTGGACAGGGCTGAGCTATAGTTATGCTAATAGGCCTATTCTGTTCACACTTGAAGCCACCTGATCCCCAGAATGTGTGACGGCTGCAATGTGCACAACTGACAAATGGACCTTGGCGCAGGGGAAGGGTCAGAAGTTTGGTTGCATGTCTCCTGGGCATCAACTGCAAGTGGGTTGGAGTGTTGTTGACTGTGTTTCACTGCATAAAAAGGAGAAATTTGACTCTGACATCCTGACAATGCCAATAGGTTAGAGTCTCAATCAATAAGCTGAAGGTGAGCCAATCAATAGAAAGGCTTCGACTCAATCAAAGTATTTTGCAGGGCCATAGTGGACTATACAGCTGGAGCAACACATGTACAACATTGACCAACTGGTGCTGACTGCATATTATTTTGCAAGTGTTACTTCCAGAATCCCACAAAAGAAATAATCCCCTATGTAATAACAGACTTCATAAAACATGGTGTAGGGAATCTCCAGTCAGCTAAAATAATATTTACAGCACTAAAATGAAAGATGAAAACTGAAATATGTAAAATGAAAGAACTTGATACTTGAGAACTTTTTATAACTTTATGCTTTGGTTTATTTACATTTACTGCCATGTTGCTCAGTGTTTAAGTCTGTTTTTCCTTTGTTAAATTAAAAAAATAAGTGCCTTGATCATTGCAAGAAGTCAAAGGAATATACTATTCAATGCAACCCATCAGTCTTTGGAATATACAGCACACATTTAAAACAGTCACGTTCTCTGATGAGATAATACTTTGTGTGTTAAATCCTGGAGTGACCATGGAGACAAAAAGAAGACTAGCAAGTTGTTGTAGGGACTGTTCTGAGAAGAGCTGCAAGATTGATTCTGTGTATGCATCTGGTATTTTCAATATTGATGTGAGACAATCGTACTTAGCCATATAGGTGGTAAAAAGTTTATGTAATTATTGAACCATCCTTTTATAACAAACACAACTTCACATATTTATTGGGAAGAAAACCCCTTTCAGTTTCAATAAGGCTGAACAGAAATTATTTTTTAAAAGAATCACTCAAGCCAGCAGCTGCTAAGGTAGCTGAATATTTGCAGCACTGTACCTTACAAATTCCAAAGCTGTGAAAATAGAGTTGGCCTGTTCTGAAAAACTCCATCAGAGACACTCATCTTGGGTGAGTGTGAGTAGACCATTTCCTGACCCATTTGTAAAACATCAGTCAATCATTTGTGTTTTCACCTGGATAGGAAGCGAATCAATGGTTGGGATGACTCTACACAAAGGGATACAATGAATTTGCTCAGCCATTGTCAAATCATCTTTAAGTCATGGACATGAAATCTACATGCAATGATCATATTTGGATCACTTGTTAGTTGGTGAGACACAATTGTACGAGGAAGCAATCAATCCTCATGTGAGATTAAGAAAGTGATTTCTCATGGCAGCAGAACAGAATCTCTCTCTCTCTGTTTCTTTCCCCTGTTTTTGGACCATCCACTCATGACAGACACTGTATTAAGAATCGAGCCAGAGGCATGCCATCACCAGATGGCAAGGCAAATTGTCTTTCAACACTGTTAAACTGATTCATTGCTAAATTCAACACAATTGTGCCGAGCAGAAAACAATCCAAGTCACCAAGCTAAAAGATCTGTGTGGGCCCTCTGGTGGAACAGTTGTATTGTCCCTACTCCTGGACCACGAGGCCGGGGCTCAAGAGCTGGAAAATAACATCTCTGAACGGGTTGGTTCGAAAAACAGGCTAAAGCACTGTGGCTCAGTATTTATGTTGCCTCGCAGCACCAGGGCCCCAGGTTCGATTCCACCTTCATGTGACTATCTGCTGTTTGCTCGCTCTCTGTGTCTGCTTGGGTTTACGGGTGTAAACGTGAGTATCCTCCCATGGTTCAAAGACGTACAAGTTGGTTGGAACGGTTGTGCTAAATTGCCCATAATGTCCAAGGATGTGCAGTCTAGATAGAGTAACAGGATAGGATAGGAGGATCGGTGTGGACTCAATGAGCTGACTGGCCTGCTTCCACACTGTAAGGATTCTATGAAAAGATCTGTGCACCATTGACTTTTATTATACATTTAAACTAAATTTACCTGTCATCCTAATTTGTAACTTGTGAATGTATGTGACAGATGAAGCTTTTTAAATTACGTTTGCTTGGATTGAGTATTAAGTCCAATTAATAATGGCCTCTTCTTTTTTTAAGACCCACAAGAAAATCTGTCTGTCAGTGCCTATTACAGACATGGCACTTAAGTAGTTAAACATTCACTGAATTGTCAAGTGTGATCTTTAAGCAAAAACAGTGGAGGTGGACTGAGGAATGGGAAAGTGCGTAGCTATTCTACCCTTTCTCATCAGGTCACAACAATGTCTATATGTAATCAGGCCAATACTTGAAATGAACAGTGATTTTTAACACCAAAAATAAATCTTTAAAGTAGGACAAGAGAGCACTGTTTGACTGCAAAAAAAGTGGCTGTCACAATGATTCTTTAAAATGTGTTAACATAGCTCCAATTTGCACTTCAGCAATATTACTCAACAACAATAACTTCAACCTTTAATAGACATTGAACATCATCTGATACTTTATAGGAATGTAGTCAGACAAATCACTGCAGAGTCAAAGAGCAAGATATTGCAAAGTGTGACTGAAAACTTTGTTGAAATAACATGTTTTCAAGGGGTGGTCTCGAAGGAGAAAAGAGTGCTGGAAAAGATTACAGTTTGAAAGAAGGACTTCCAGAGCTGAAAACACAGTAGACTGGACAGACAAGCAACCAGAGTTGTAAGATATTTACAGAGGCTTGTGATATCACAGGGCAGGCCAGTATTTGTGGAAAAAAAACAGCTGTTTAGTTAAACAAAAAACTGTGCTAGAATTACAGTGTAACTGACCCAGTGCGCGTTGGTCTGAAAGAGATCAAGTTTCTTCGGCATGAATGCAACTGAAAATAGCTGTGGGGAAGATCACGTCCAATAAATGTAGCAACTAGGCTGGAGTACAGCGTTATTAATTACTTCTGTAAACTTATAGTGAGTTAAACTGGACTAATGCTAAATTATAATAAGACAAGTAAAATCTTCCTGTTCGTTACTGTAACCAAATTACTTGTAGCCATTTTTTTTCTGTAAGTTGTGGATGTCAAACTGGTTAAGAGTGAACATAGAACAATATAGCACAGGAACAGGCCCTTCAGCCCACCGTATCTGTGCCAACTATAATGCCATTCTAACCTAATCCCCTCTGCCTGCACATTGTGCATATCCTTCTCTTCCCTTTCTGTTTGTGTGCTGCCCAAATGCCTCTTAAACATTTCTATCGTATCTGCTTCTATTACTTCCCCAGCAGTGAATTCTAACCATCCAATGCTGTGTAAAAAAAAACTTGCCTTGGATATCTCCTTTAAACCTTCCCCCTCTCACATTAATCCTCTGCCCTCTAATATTTGACATTTCCATCCTGGGATAAATACACTGATTATCCACTCCATGTATGCCTCTCATAATTTTATATATTTCTACAAGGTTGCCCCTTGGCGTCCGATGCTCTAGTGACAACAATCCAAGTTTGCCCAATTTCTCCTTTATAGCTAATACACTGCATTCCCGATAATATCCTGGTAAACCTCTTCTGTACCCTTTACAAAGCCTCCACAGCTTTCCTATACTGTGGCTACCAGCACTGCGCACAATATACCAAGTGTGGTCAAACTGAAGTCTTGTAACTGCAACGTGACTTGCCAATTTTAACACCTAAATCCCTGACCATTGAAGGTAAGCATGCCGTACATCTCCTTTACACCTTATCCAATTGTGTTGCCGCTTTCAGGGAGCTAATGACTTGCCCCCCAAGATCTCGCCATATATCAATGCTCCTAAGGGTTCTGCCATTTACTGTATTCTTTTATCTTGCATTTGACCTCTAAAATGCATCACGTCACACCTGACTGGATTAAACTCCATCTGCCATTTCTTCGCCCAACTTGATCTATATCCTGCTGTATGCTTTGACAACCTTCCTCACCACCCACAACTCCCATCAATATTCATGTCGTCTACAAACTTACTAATTGAACCACTTACATTTTCATTCAAATAATTTACATAAATTACCAGCAACATAGGTCCCAGCACTGAGCACCACTGGTCATAAACCTCCATTCAGAAAATCACTCCTCTGCAACTACCCTCTTCAATGCCTAAGCCAATTTTGCATACAGTTTACTAATCCACCATTAACGCCATGTTACTTAGCCTTCTGGACAAAATTACCATGGCAGACCTTGTCAAATGCTTTAATAATGTCCATTGCATTCATTGTGGTAGCCTCATCAACCATCTCCATCTCTTCCTCGAAAAATCTCAATCAAATTTGTGAGACGAGACCTCCCTGCACAAAGCAATGCTGACTATTCCCAATAAGTCCATTCTTTTCCAAATGCGAGTTAATCACATTTGTAAGAATCTTCTTCAATTATTTTCTAACCACTGCTGTAAGGCTCACCAACCTATCATTCCTTAGACTATCCCTTTTAGCCTTCTTAATCAAAGGAACAATATTGGTTGTTTTCTGGTCTGGGACCTCACCTATGGCTAAAGAGGATACACAAGTCTTTAAGGCCCCAGAAATCTTCTCCCTTGCCTCCCTCCGTATTCCAAGATAGATCCTATCAGGCCCTGGGGACTTATTTTCATGGCACCCAATACCTTCTGCTTCTCTGTAAGAACATGCCCTAGAGTTTTAATGTGTCCCACCTTCTACTTTGCAGAATCTATGTCCTTCTCCTTGGTGAATGCTGATGCAAAGTACTTGTTAAGGACCTCACCCACTTCCTCTGGCTCCAGTCTCCTTGAGTAGACTCTGTGGGTGAAGAGCCTTTCAGCCTCATTCACTAGACCAGTGTTGAACTAACCGCTCATGATCATATTTGGAGTTTGAAGCTGTACCACAAAACATCAAAACCTTGACAAGGTTTGGATAAAAGTAAGGGGCTGATGGACGGAAATCAGGCTCTCTCACTGACCCTTATCAACATTCAGGGATCTCTAGTGAGCAGTAGAACAGCAATTTTCCATCCAAGAGGATTTTGGGTGAGAATGTCCTATTGACAGAGGACTATATTTCATTTTAATGGCTGGAGCTCTATCATATTGGGCTCGCAATTTACGGTTGTCAAGGGACTGAGCGCCAAGAGTAGAGCCGAAGAGCCTCCAAGCTGCTGTTAAAATGAAACCAGGAGCAGGAAGGAGGATAGATTTGTAAAGAACAATTGGGCAGCTCAAACACAGAAGGAAGTGTTGGGGAGCTGCAGCAGCAGGAGATCACATTGGTTTTCTGGAGCCTGATGGAGGCTGTTTCAGTCTCCCAGATCCAACAAAAATAAGCAGGTATTTCATTGAAGAAGCCTCTTGTATTGAGCAGCCTGCAGAAACTGGACAGCTTCTGTACAGTGCTGGCTCTACTCAAATCAGTTAAATAATGGAAATTAAGTTCTTAGATCTGCGGGACCCCAGTTAATATTCTAAACAGAATGCTGCCTAATGTGGGATCTATTTGGTCCATCGAGTGACACGCCTAGAGAGGATGTTAAAGCAATCAGAGGAAATCATCAACACCATTTATGGGCCACTAGCACCTTATTTCCAATTTGCATGAGGCCTAAAACACAACACTCTTCACTGGGACAGACATATGGCGGACTTTAATGCACCTTGGTGACGTTATCAGTTTTGAATCACTTTTACTGACAGGAGTCTTCGCCCGCACGTGGTGCAAGTCCGGAATTTAGGATAAGCACTCTCCCCTAATTTCCCTACTATTTAAAATAAAAGGGGAATTATTTCCAGCAGTCCATTTCCAAATTTAAGATTTACACTCAGTGTGTTTTACTTTGGAGGAGAAGAATATATTACCTGCTGGCAAATTAAAATGTCAATTTGTCCTTAAATTTAACTTCTTTGCTGTCTTTTATTTTCCCCAATTAGTCATTTTAGAATTTAATTTTTTTATTCTAATAACAGCAATTAGCAATTTTCAGACACTTATCCTGCGTATTAACTGTTACTTAACCTTTGACATTTCTGTGTTTTTATTAAGGGTGAGTAAGCTATTAATTAGGGTTTACCTGTGTTAACTCATGGATCAGATGTCACAAACAGAACATTGTGCTGTTCGTGGTGCCTTTGGGAAAACATGGTACAATACAACAGCTGAATACTTTTCTTCAAAAAGCTTGAAGCAAACCTTTTCTAACAGATTGTCACGCTAATATTCAATGTAATAACATATATACTTAGGATATTAGATGCTTCTTCAAAACAGCAGAGAGGAATTTGTTAATTCTCTTTTACCCTCTTTTTTTATCCATTGGTTCAATGTTTTGCAGGAGCTAGACAAATGTTTGACTAGAAATACACTCAGGAGCCGCTGCTGGTGTCAAGGGAAGAGTGTCAGGATAGACAGCCTGTCTACATCTGCATGATGGGCGTGGGGATGTCTCTCAAATTTAACACCAGATCAATAGCAAAAGCTATTAAGTATTGAAGAATGCAACTGGGACACATTGCGATCTTGTGTTACTATCTGTTGTACAAATCCTGTGGATTGAAGCAATCTGCCATTGACAACTAATGTTTCTATCGTAATTGACCATAACTGGAAGTATTAGCCTGCCAGGTACCATAATTCTCAAAGCATCCATATGTAGTCAAATCTGGTAATCAATACATTGAGAGTCAATTTGGTAATACAAAGGAATAGAGTAGACCCTGCTAGAGATAGAGAACATGAGATAAAATATTATCAATCCACAATAATAGTGTACAAATGTTTAGCAAATTCCCTTGCTATTTTAACATAGATATAAACTGGCTTAAAATAAAGCATAACAGTTGAAATAGTGAGCAGAATACTTTTTATGTATTAAGTATTTATAAACCGCTGTCTTTCAACAATGTTTCAGGATCATTATGTTGTGTTCAAAGAATCTGAGTGTCTTTCAATAACAGTATCGATTAATGAATCACACTGAGTGATTTGAGTACTTGTTCGATAAATTATAAATTTATATTTCAATTTGTACTTTGGAATTCCATTCCTAGAATGAAGTTGAGAGTTTTTTGTATCATTGAATATTCTGATTATTGATATCAGTGCACATTTCTTTTCACTGTTATGACCAGATGAGACTCTTTTCAATCATCTCTCAGTCTGTAACAATTTTGAAAACTTTCTAGTACACAGCTGGCACACTTCAACTAAAACATACTTAACTAAATCAGAATGAAGGAGTCAAATTACAATATTTTGTTGAGTGCTAGAGAGAGGAATTTTATTACTTGATAACCCTGAAAAATTATTAAAAATTTAACATAAAACACACACATAAACACGGGCCATGAGTTTAAAAAGTGGCTGCTGCCTGATAGGTAGAAACAGTAGACCATGCAGATGTTTTTTTAAACAGAAAAATTCTTAGTCGTTCAGATGTTGGATTTTAAATCTGAGACCAGTTATTTAACTGTTGATTCCTATCTGCAGCAATGGCAAAGTTTATAGGTCCTAACTTCTTAGTGAATCATTATTGCTCCAAGTTGCTTTTAGGCCGGGCACTGACTTTAAGATTGAGCAAGGCCAGGAGAGACAGCATCTTCTTGCTTTTTTGCTTGATTATTCATATGTTTTTTTTCTCTCTGATTTGCTGCTCAAAGCAGCTTTTGACACAAAGATAGTAGGAACTGCCAATGCTGGAGAATCTGAGATAACATGGTGTGAAGCTGGATGAACACAGCAGGCCAAGCAGCATTAGAGGAGCTGGAAAGCTTGATGTTTCGGGTCGGGGCCCTTCTTCAGAAAATTCTTCAGCACTTTCTGAGGAAGGGTCCCGACCCGAAATGTCAAGATTTCCTGCTCCTCTGATGCTGTTTGGCCTGCTGTGTTCATCCAGCTTCATACCGTGTTATCTCAGCTTTTGATACAAGTCTATTTGTATATTTCTGAGTCTAGTTCATTATCCTTTCAAACTGAACACTACACAGGTAAGGTTTCACCTCCAACATGTGAGTTTATCATGCATGTGTGACTTAATGAGGAGATGCACATTTCTTGATACTAACTAATTTTGCTGGTTTCAGACTTCTGATGACGTCATTGTAGTGGGCTTTGTTTATTTCATATGGGTTTTCTGGACTTGCTTTAGTCTGTGGTCAGGTAATCACACAAGCCATTATGGTCAGTATTTGTTCAGTATTTGTCCCTTTTTAAGAAAAGAAACATTTTTAGCCCATGAAGCGTCTTGCATATGTTGGGATTTGAATGTCGATAGTCCATTTTCAAAAACATTGTCCAGTACAAAAACATTGGATCCATTTACATGTTTTAAAACCAGTGTCTTTGTCATTCAAAATTAGAATCCTTGTAATTTACAAAGTTTTAACAATAGGTACTTGTAATTTTGACTGAGATAAGCTAACTAAGGATTCAGGTGTCCACTGTGATGCTTCATTTCAACTGGCTTTGGATCAATGTACTTTCTGAAATTTGCTTATGGCCATCAATGACTGTTGACAGAATATAAGCCAATATTCAAGAATTGAACAGAATGGGAAAGTCAAGTCCTGTATCAACACACATTGTCTGGGAGAAAATAAAAGAAAGCCAGAAGGTTGGAGATTCCAAAACAACATGTTAGAATACATATGCACTTTGTTACAGAACGTATAGCAATGAGTACACATTCCCTTGAGGAATTCCTAGTGCAGTAGACAGAAAGTGGATGGCCTGTTGATGCTTCCTAGGTGATAAACTTGCTTGGAGATTCATAACAGTTGCGCACTTCGGAGAGATTAGCTCACGAATGCTGTCAGTCGATGCTCAGCAGCAGGCTGGCAGTTGTGGGCAGGCCTCCGCTGAACGGGCAGCCCTCCGCTCCAACCCCAACCTCACCATCAAACCCGCAGACAAGGGAGGCGCAGTGGTAGTATGGCGCACTGACCTCTACACCGCTGAGGCCAAACGCCAACTCTCCGACACCACCTTCTACCGCCCCCTCGATCATGACCCCACACCCGAGCACCAAACCATCATCTCCAACACCATTCATGACCTCATCACCTCAGGGGACCTCCCACCCACAGCCTCCAACCTCATTGTTCACCAACTCCGCACGGCCCGTTTCTATCTCCTTCCCAAAATCCACAAACCTGCCTGCCCTGGTCGACCCATTGTCTCAGCCTGTTCCTGCCCCACCGAAATCATCTCCACCTATCTGGACTCCATTTTCTCCCCTTTGGTCCAGGAACTCCCTACCTATGTCCGTGACACCACCCACGCCCTCCACCTCCTCCAGGACTTCCAATTCCCTGGCCCCCAACACCTCATTTTCACCATGGACGTCCAGTCCCTATACACCTGTATTCCGCATGCAGATGGCCGCAAGGCCCTCCGCTTCTTCCTGTCCCGCAGGCCCAACCAGTCCCCCTCCACTGACACCCTCATCCGCCTAGCCGAACTCGTCCTCACCCTCAACAACTTCTCTTTTGATTCCTCCCACTTCCTACAGACAAAGGGGGTGGCCATGGGCACCCGCATGGGCCCCAGCTATGCCTGCCTCTTTGTAGGTTACGTGGAACAGTCCCTCTTCTGCACCTACACAGGCCCCAAACCCCACCTCCTCCTCTGTTACATTGATGACTGTATCGGCGCCGCCTCTTGCTCCCCAGAGGAGCTTGAACAGTTCATCCACTTCACCAACACCTTCCACCCCAACCTTCAGTTCACCTGGGCCATCTCCAGCACATCCCTCACCTTCCTGGACCTCTCAGTCTCCATCTCAGGCAACCAGCTTGTAACTGATGTCCATTTCAAGCCCACCGACTCCCACAGCTACCTAGAATACACCTCCTCCCACCCACCCTCCTGCAAAAATTCCATCCCCTATTCCCAATTCCACCCCCTCCGCCGCATCTGCTCCCATGATGAGGCATTCCACTCCCGCATATCCCAGATGTCCAAGTCCTTCAAGGACCGCAACTTTCCCCCCAAAGTGGTCGAGAACGCCCTTGACCGCATCTCCCGCATTTCCCGCCACAACCGCCCAAAGAGGATCCCCCTCGTTCTCACACACCACCCCACCAACCTCCGGATACAACGCATCATCCTCCGACACTTCCGCCATCTACAATCCGACCCCACCACCCAAGACATTTTTCCATCCCCACCCTTCTCTGCTTTCTGGAGAGACCACTCTCTACGTGACTCCCTTTTTCGCTCCACACTGCCCTCCAACCCCACCACACCAGGCACCTTCCCCTGCAACCGCAGGAAATGCTACACTTGCCCCACACCACCTCCCTCACCCCTATCCCAGGCCCCAAGATGACTTTCTATATTAAGCAGAGGTTCACCTGCACATCTGCCAATGTGGTATACTGCATCCATTGTACCCGGTGTGGCTTCCTCAAGCAGAGGCTTGGGGACTGCTTTGCAGAACACCTCCGCTCGGTTCGCAATAAACAACTGCACCTCCCAGTCGCAAACCATTTCCACTCCCCCTCCCATTCTTTAGATGACATATCCATCATGGGCCTCCTGCAGTGCTACAATGATGCCACCCGAAGGTTGCAGGAACAGCAACTCATATTCCGCTTGGGAACCCTGCAGCCCAATGGTATCAATGTGGACTTCACCAGCTTCAAAATCTCCCCTTCCCCCACCGCATCCCAAAACCAGCCCAGTTCGTCCCCTCCCCCCACTGCACCACACAACCAGCCCAGCTCTTCCCCTCCACCCACTGCATCCCAAAACCAGTCCAACCTGTCTCTGCCTCCCTAACCTGTTCTTCCTCTCACCCATCCCTTCCTCCCACCCCAAGCCGCACCCCCATCTACCTACTAACCTCATCCCACCTCCTTGACCTGTCCGCCTTCCCTGGACTGACCTATCCCCTCCCTACCTCCCCACTTATACTCTCCTCTCCACCTATCTTCTTTTCTCTCCATCTTCGGTCCGCCTCCCCCTCTCTCCCTATTTATTTCAGAACCCTCACCCCATCCCCCTCTCTGATGAAGGGTCCAGGCCCAAAACGTCAGCTTTTGTGCTCCTGAGATGCTGCTTGGCCTGCTGTGTTCATCCAGCCTCACATTTTATTATCTTGGCAGTTGTGGGTCTCCGGTCAAGGATGTATTGTGGGTGTGCCAAGAGACTGTAAACATGAAATCCACCAGTACCAGAACAGTTGGAAACATTTCTTGCCACTGGGGCTCAGAAAAGTTTAATAACAGGTTTGTCCTGAATCAATTAATCTAGGGAAGGATGTGATGTATCATAATCCATCACAGTACAGGAGGGCTAGAGAAGGAAAGAAAGATAATTTAACCAAGGTGTGTGGTCTGGACCACAGTTTGCAGCTGAACATTCTGTTTTTGTACACCTTTCTGATACTAAAAAGGCTTTGTCCACTTCAGTACTCACTGTAATTTTCCTTCCATGCACTTCATTTTTGCTAGGTATTAAGGTGGGCAAGAACAGAAGCAGGAAACCTGGCTATACTGTGGAGGCTTTCACTTGGTAAATCGTGATTTGAGTGAGCTGGTATAAAGCCACTCATGAAGCCACTGGCAGTGGGATTCAGCACTATCAGGAGAAATTGGGAGATTACAAAATGGATTAAAAGTACATCAGTAAAACATTCGACACATACTGAGGAACCACCCTGCAAATGTTCAGCAGGAAAGAAAAGTGCCTAAATTGAAAGCTGCAGTTGAAATCAGTCTTTGAAAATGTGAGAAAAATCCTTTGGGGGATGTAAGATCTTCAGCTTTCAAACATACTTTTCTTATCCTTCATCGTTTGCAAACATTGTTGTTGGTTTAAAGAAAACTTTGTATTGTATTTCCTCGCTTTACACAGATGGTGGGTGTTTCTTTGAAGAATGAGCAGCATCGCTGTAGAGTATTACTGTCTCTTCTGTATGCTCAAATGCAGAAAGGCTGTGCAGTCTTTGTCAGGTTGGAAAGAGTTGGATGTTTCAGTGGTAACATATAGTATAGGGACATTGTAGTAGAATTAATCTTTCATTGTTGGTTTGTAGTGTTCTTCAGATCTTGGCATTGTACGGTCAATGATAAGTTCAATGTTTCCTGTGTCGTTCTGAAAAGGTCTTTCAGTGCCATTATTTGTTTGTGTTGACTATGTGGTCACAGGTTTGTGCTAAGTTAGTTGATGGCAGTTAGGAACAAGTGTGATTGCTATCACTGATCCCAACACCACTGATAAAATAGTCAATGTTGGCTCTACTGAATACTATCCAATATCTTCTGCTGAAAGGTCTAGACAGAATCCTGTTGAATGTGTTGTCAGCTTGTTCAAAAGACAACTGTCTGAATTCATCTGTAAAAAGTAGCCGAAAGTGCTCGTAGAGCCATCGGCCAAAGTGAATCATTACAAGTCTCTTAGGAGGAAAAAAGTTGTCAAACATTTGTTGAATGTTCCACCAGATTAATCTGATGTATATTTCCAAGACCATATGTGTGAGTGAAAGAAATATGCTTCATCACAACTCATTATTCTTAATTTTATTCAAGTTCTAATTATGTTACAATTTATTTTGCTGGTTTTATTTTGTTATTGTCTGCATGAACAATCTGAGAAGATTTCCTCTGCTGTGTGGTCAGGTAGGAAAGACAGTTGGAGACATATGAGATTCCTGGAGTTGTGCTAGAGGATGAGATGAGTGCTTTTGGACAGCCTTCAGAAGGAACTGAAGCTGGCAGCCATTGTTGCCGTGGTTCTTGGAAGTTGGAACACCTAGCCACCCACTCTGCTTCTGGGCACAGCTAAGGAGCTGGTACTGTTCATGAGGAATGTCAGGCTACAGTAAAAATGCTGATCCTAACAATGAGGGGATTTGGGTCAGTGGGTACTTTCAGTGCATTGTAATTTTCTTTGTTCATTTATGGGATATAGGTGTTGCTGGCTAGGTCAGCATTTGTCCATCCAGAATTGCCCAAAGTACAAGTTAAGAGTCAACTAGCGTATTGCTGTGGCATCTGGAGTCACATATAGGCCAATCCAGATAAAGAGAATAGTTTCCTTCCCCGATGGACATTAGTGAACCATATGCGGTTCCCCCAATAACTAGCAACAATTTCATGATTAAACTCTAGGATTTAATTGAATTCAAATTTCACCATCTACCAAGGTAGGGTTTGATCCTGGGCCCACAAAAGATTAACTAGGTCTCCAGATTAATAGGCCGGGCAGCATGCGTGGAGGAGAAAACAGAGTTAATGTTTTGAGTCTGGTCACCCTTCCTCAGAACTGATGGTGGCTGGGAAAACATTAGGTTATATGCAGAAAATAGGGAGGTGGGTGGGGTAGGGAGTAAACAATAGAATAGAGCCCAAAGAGAGAGAAAGACAGTTGGACAGACAAAGGAGTTGCTAACGATCAGGCTCAGAGGGTGAGTAGTTGTTAATGGGGACTGTTAGTGATTTACAACAGTGGGTGTGGAGTGGCAGGCTGTGTGGTAACAAGGCTGGCTGACAGGAAGCAAACAGTAGTGATGAACGCGTCCCTTTTGGAATGGCAGGCGGTGACAAGGTTTGGTGCTGGGACCGCAGCTATTTGCAATATACATTAATGATATAGATGAAGGCATTAAAAGTAATATTAGCAAATTTGCTGATGAAACAAAGCTGGGTGGCAGTGTGAAATGTGAGGAGGATGTTGTGAGAATACAGGGTGACTTGGACAGGCTAGGTGAGTGGACGGATGCATGGCAGATGCTGTTTAATGTGGATAAATGTGTGGTTATCCACTTTGGTGGCAAGAACAGGAAGGCAGATTACTATCTCAATGGAGTCAAGTTAGGTAAAGGGAAAGCACAACGAGATCTGGGTGTTCTTGTACATCAGTCAAAGAAAGCAAGCATGCAGGTACAGCAGGCAGTGAAGAAAGCTAAAAGCGTGCTGGCCTTCATAACAAGTGGAATTGAGTATAGGAGCAAAGAGGTCCTGCTGCAGCTGTACAGGGCCCTAGTGAGACTGCACCTGGAGTATTGTGTGCAGCTTTGGTCTCCAAATTTGAGGAAGGACATTCTTGCTATTGAGGGAGTGCAGCGTAGGTTCACGAGGTCAATTCCCGGAATGGTGGGACTATCATATGTTGAAAGATTGGAGCGACTGGGCTTGTATACTCTTGAGTTTAGAAGGATAAGGGGGATCTGATTGAGACGTATAAGATTATTAAGGGATTGAACACTCTGGAGGCAGGGAGCATGTTTCCACTGATGGGTGAGTCCAGAACCAGAGGACACAGTTTAAAAATAAGAGATAGGCCATTTAGAAAAATTTGTTCACCCAGAGAGTGGTGGATATATGGAATGCTCTGCCCCAGAAGGCAGTGGAGGCCAACTCTCTGGATACTTTCAAGAAAGAGATGGATAGAGCTCTTAAAGATAGTGGAATCAAGGGTTATGGGGATAAGGCAGGAACAGGATTTGGATTGTGGATGATCAGCCATGATCATAATGAATGGTGGTGCTGGCTCGAAGGGCCAAATGGCCTACTCCAGCACCTATTGTCTGTTGTCTATTGTCTAAGGCCTGGTGTGTGGGGTGGGGTTCTGGGACACGGGGGAGTTTAGGCCCTAAAATTATTGAACTCAGTATTGAATCCGGAGGTCTATAGTGTGTAAGTGGAAAATGAGGTGTTGTTCCTTCAGCTGGCGCTGGGCTTCACTGGAACACGGTAGCAAGCCGGAGACGGAGATGTTGGCCAGGGAGCAGAGTGGTGCATTGGAGTGGCAGGCAACAGGTAGTTCAGAGTCTTTTTTACTAGCGGAACATAGATGTTCTGCGCAGCAGTTGCCAAGTCTAAGCTTTGTTTCCCCAATGTAGAGGAGACCACATTGTGAGCAGTGAATGCAGTAGACTAGATTCTGGGAAGTGCAAGTGAAGTGTTGCTTCACCTGGAAGGTGTGTTTGGGCCCTTGGATACTGGGGAGGGAGGAGGTAAATACACAGGTGTTGCACCTTTGCTGGTTACAGGGTAAGGTCCAGTAGGGCTGTGGGGAGGTGTTGAGGGTGAGGGAAGTGTGGGCCAGGGTGACCCAGAGGGAATGGTCCCTGCGGAAGGCAGACAGGGGAGGGGAATATATGTCTGGTGGTGGCATCTTGCTGGAGGTGGCAGAAATGGCATCTGATGATCTTCTGGATGTGGATGGTAGGTGAGGATAAGGGGAACCCTATCGCTGTTGCGGGAGGGAAGAGAGGGGTGAGTGCGGGAGATGGGTTGGACCCAATTGAGGGCCCTGTCAACAATGGTGCTGGGGAATCCTTGGTTGAGGAAGAAGGTGGACATTTCGGAGGTTCCATTGTCGAAGTTGGCCTCATGTGAACGTATGTGACAGAGACAGAGGAACTTGAGAATGGGATGGAGTTTTTACAGGAAGTGGGGTGTGAGGATGTGTAGTCCAGGTAGCTGTGGGTTTGTAATGGATATTAGTCGCCAGTCTATCCCCAGAAACAGAAACAGAAATGTCGAGGAAGGGAAGGGAGGAGTCAGAGATAGACCAGGTGAAAGTGAGGGAAGGGTGGAAATTGGAGGCGAAATTGATGAAGTTTTCCACTTCTTGACGAGAGAGGAAAGCAGCACCGATGATATCATCGATGTATCGAAAAGAGTTGTGGGTGGCGTCCAGAGTAGGACTGGAACAAGGAATGTTCCACACACCCCACGAAGAGACAGGCATAACTTAGGCCCATGTGGGTGCCCATGGCAACCCCACTTACCTGAAGAAAATGAGAGGAGTTGAAAGAGTTCCAGCTGAAGCAACACTTCACTTGCACTTCCAAGAATCTAGTCTACTGCACTCGCGGCTCACAATGTGGTCGCCTCTACACTGGGGAAACAAAGCATAAACTTGGCAACCGCTTCGCAGAACATCTATGTTCCACTAGTAAAAAAGACCCTGAACTACCTGTTGCCTGCCACTTTAATGCACCACTTTGCTCCCTGACCAACATCTCCGTCGCCGGCTTGCTACAGTGTTCCAGTGAAGCCCAGCGCAAGCTGAAGAAACAACACCTCATTTTCCACTTGCACACTACAGCCGTCTGGACTCAATACTGAGTTCAATAATTTTACGGCCTAAACTCCCACATGTCTCAGACCCCCACCCAACACACCAGGCCTTGTTACCACATAGCCTGCCACTCCACACCCCCTGTTGTTAGTCACTAACAGTCCCCATTAACAACTATTCACCCACCTAGCCTGATCGTTAGCAAGATAATAAAATGTGAGGCTGGATGAACACAGCAGGCCCAGCAGCATCTCAGGAGCACAAAAGCTGATGTTTCGGGCCTAGACCTGATGAAGGGTCTAGGCCCGAAACATCAGCTTTTGTGCTCCTGAGATGCTGCTGGGCCTGCTGTGTTCATCCAGCCTCTCATTTTATTATCTTGGATTCTTCAGCATCTGCAGTTCCCATTATCACTGATCGTTAGCAACTCCTTTGTCTGTCCAAACTGCCTTCCTCTCTCTTTGGGCTCTATTCTATTGTTTACTCCCTACCCCACCCACTTCCCTATTTTCTGCAAATAAACTGACGTTTTCCCAGCCAACATCAGTTCTGAGGAAGGGTCACCAGACCCAAAACGTTAACTCTGTTTTCTCCTTCATGGATGCTGCCAGACCTGCTGAGCTATTCTAGCAACTTTTGTTTTTGGTTCTGATTTACAGCATCCGCAGTTCTTTTGTTATTTTTTTCTCCAGATTAATAATATGATCATACAACATCCCCTTGATCAGGTTTTGTTGGTGAGAGGATTTATGAAGGTCACGTATGTAAGTGGTATGATTTCAGTCATGACCATGATCTATTACCTTGTGAGAATGCCTGACAAAGTATTCGATCATCGGGACACTCTGCCTTGAATAAAAGATACCAAAATCAATCTATAATTGACATAAATAAGCCTAATTTTGGCATTTGATTGGACTTGACAGCGAGTCCTTGGCAAATTTCCTAAAATTGTTTTGCAATGGAAATTTTGAAAATATCGTGTGTGTCTGTGTGTGTCTGTCTAACACACATGTACTACTGTTGTTCAAGACAATAGTTCACCACCATCTTCCTGAGGATAGTTAGACTTGGTGTTTACTTGCTGGCCTAGGAAGGCCAACCAAATGATTAAAATGATTAAAAAAAAGTTCAAGTAACTACAGCAGGTTTTGCAATATTCTAAATATTTTGAAAAATCATACATTTTCAGTGATCACGCTTGAGCAGTTGTATGCACCTTTGTGATGGATAAAGCTATATTGTATGAAATAATAATATCTGTTGTTTATAACATGCAGGATAATGTTTGTATTTTTGTGCAGCATTTAGAGCAGAGGCAAATTTTACAACCGAGACTACAGTTTGAATAAAATTGAACGGAAGCTCAGATTTTGTTTTTTTAACATATCTGCATTTGCAGTTTAAGGACAGAAACATTGTTTTAAACATTGTGATTGTTACCTCCATCACTCTTCTGGAACAGTATTTCCAAGAGAAGTAATATATATTGGCAGCAATTGATAACAATTAAGAGCCAACAGTTGCTTAGGCCCTGCACCTAATTTTCTACTGTGGTATGAAGCATTTTGTGACAGCTTAAAGGCAAGAAGTCAGACATGTGCACCCAAGCAGGACATTTTGCCAGAGCAAATCATTACAGGGAGATAGTTGAAGATTGTGTCTAACCACCTGATATTTCTATTAAATTAATTGGGTGTGAGCTCGATGAGCTGACCGAGCTCAGTCTAAATCTTGTCATTGCCCTGAAAAGACCAAATAGAACGTTGCAGGCTTAAAATTATGCAATGAAGGGCATGCCTATACTACAAATTTAAATACTGAACGTTTTATTTGAAAGGAGATAAGCAAATGAGAAAATCTTAAGATTACAAGGATTCTGCAAAAGACGAGAGATGACAAGGTGTAGAGCTGGATGAACACAGCAGGCCAAGCAGCATCTCCAGGAGCAGAAAAGCTGACATTTCAGGCCTAGATCTTGACCTGCTATGTTCATCCAGCTGTACACCTTGTTATCTCAGATTCTCCAGCATCTGCAGTTCCTACTACCCCTTCTTTAAAAGACCGTAGTTTTGATGTGTCAAAAAAGACTCGCTAAAGGGCGTGATCTAAAATAAATCTGATTTACTCAAATTCCACTTGAAAGTGATAAATAAAGTGTACTCCACATTGTGGGAAATTGTGGGTAGATCTTGAATTCAGTTTGATGCAGTTTAGGATCCCACTATTGGAATGAACAGGAAACAACAATAGCTGCTATAACACCATTCTATTTTTTAGCTTGTCAGTATAATATGATATGGGAGTGTCTAGTAAACCTACTACTAACATCTAGTTGTAAATCATTAATACTGTATCATCTGTATCATGATTTTCCCAAGCCTAGCACACAGAAGTAATTTTCATTTGTCTTTTTAAAGATAGATTCTGTCACCGTGAGCTGGCTCCTTGAGCCAATGCTATTATTAAATTTTACTTCTGTTTGCTGCCGGAGACTGAGTTGTGATTTTCAAAATTTGCACTCCTGGTGAGGAACATCACCTGGAGCAGCCAGCCAGACATTTGTGCTTGTCCTGTGCCTGACTTACCAGACAATAATGGGTGAATGTGGAGCACGCCTGAGCTTTTAATGATGTAATCAAGTTGGAAAATGATAACCATGTACAACCAACTTTACACAATGATGAATATCAAAAGCCTCACAGCAAATTTTATTTCAGCCTACTCCTTAAGCGTGACCGGGATAATTTTCAAGTAATAGCACTTTTAGGTTTTGTTGAATTCCTTGATTTTTAAATTGTTACGTCATGTTTAGTTCTCTCACTGACCTGGTTGCTCTCCATCTCCGTATCCTCTTCCATCCCTGGTACCATCAAAAACCTCTGTTTTTCTCGACACTGGTCTCTTTCTCAACCTCAGCTTCACTCACCTTGCGGTTGGTGTCATAAACTTCGGTCATCTAAAACCTCAGCTTTTGAATTAGGTTGCTTAGACTGCTGTACTTTAAAGGTGCTCCTTTAAACAAAAGTGTTCAAGCAAGTTTTTATTTACCTGTCCCAATATGAACAGATGAGTAAAGAATAATAGTAGGTCACCTGGCCCTCGGATCCAGCTCCACCATTCATTAGGATCATGGTTGGTCTGATTTCAACATCAACTCTACACTTGTCTCCATTTCTGTGGAAGGAAGCTGTTGCTCTGAAGGGAGTGCAGTGAAAGTTTACCAGGCTGATTCCAGGGATGGCGGCTCTGATGTACGAGGGGAGATGGACTAGGTTAGGATTATTTTCACTCGAGTTCAGATGAACGAAGGTGGATTGCAAAGAGACTTATCAAATTCTAACAGGACTGGATAGAGTAGGTACAGGGAGGATTTTCCTGATGGTGGGTGTGTCTGGAACTGGGGTCACAGTCTGAGGATTTGGGGTAGACCATTTAGGATGGAGGTGAGGAGATATTTCTTCACCCAAAGAGCGGGGAGCCTGTGGGATTCATACCACAGGAAGTAGTTGATGCCAAAACATTGAATGTCTTTGAGAAGTGGCTAGATGTAGCACGTGTGGAGAATGGGATCAAAGGTTATGGGGAGAAAGCAGCATTAGGCCATTGAGTTGGACGATCAGCAGTGATCATGGTGAACGATGGAGCAGGCTCAAAGGGCTGAATGGCCTCCTGTTGCTCCTATCTTTTTATGTTTTTATTCCCCTATAGCTCCAATACTCTCTTCTCCTCTTGGTAATAAAGAATCTATTCAACTCTGTCACAAAAATATTTAAAGATTCTGCCTTCTGAGAAGGGAATTCCAAAGACTCTCAATACTCAGAGTTTAAATGTGCACCCCCTTATTTTTTAACAATGACGCCTATTTCTACATTCTCTCACAACAGGAAACATGCTTTTAACATCCACCTGGTCCAATCACCTCAGGATTTTATGTTTCAATAAGTTACCTTGTACTCTTCTAGAATCTAAAGGATAAGGCCCAGCTTGTATAGTCTTTCCTCCTAAGGTAATCTACTCATTCCAGATATTCGTATCATAAATGTTATTGGAACTGCTTCCTACACCTTGATATCCTTCTGTAAGCACTGTGACCAGTACTGTACACAGTAATCCAAATGCCCTTTTTTTAAAAAGAAATATAATCTCCCTGTTCTTGTATTCAATTCCCCTCGCAATAAACCGTAACATTCTATTAGTCTTGCTGAGTACTTGCTGTACCTGCTTAGCAACCCTCTGTGTCTTTCAATATCAAATGTTCACTTACATGAAGCCCCTTATGTGATATGATCATGTTAGGATTGTTGGGAGAAGATAGCCCACACCCGTATAGATGAACACCAATAACCTTATTAAGTATAATCAGGTGATAGTAAAAGAAAACATCTCTGTGGAACTTTGCATAATTCAGTCCTAGTTCCATGTGATTTGAGGTCGTCATGACAGCTGCTTATGCACATGCGCAATAACTATTATGCGATTAAGAGGGCAATTAACTCTTTACTCTGAACACTATGGATACTAAATACGTTCTGATTTGAGGTGTGTGATGTTATAAAATATATGTCAAAAATACTTTTCTTCCAATAGGAGACAGAAACTGCACACAAGAGTCTAGATTTGGTTTCTCCAAGACCCTGCACAATTGCAGCAATATATTCCTGCTTCTGTGCTCAAATCCTCTTGCTCTGAAAGCAAACGTACCAGTTGCCTTCCTCACTGACTGCTGCACCTGCATGTTTACTTTCAGCGACTGGTGTGTACAGACAAACAGGTTACATTACACCACCAACTTTCCCAATCTAATGAATTCCGATAATAACCCACCTTCCTTCCTGTTTTTGCTGCCAAAGTGGATAACCTCATGTTTATCTACATTATACTTTATCTTCCATGCATTTACCCACTCACTGAACTTGTGTAAAACACACTAACAAAGCTTTGCATCCTCTTCACAGTTGGCCCTCCCACTCAGCTTTGTGTTGTCTACAAATTAGGAGACGTTACATTTTGCTGCATCCTCTAAATCATTAATATATATTGTAAATAGCTGGGGTCCAAGCAGTGATTCCTGTGGTATACCACTAGTCACTACCTAACAACTTTTTTGGCAATTTTCATTATTGCCTCAGCTTTTGTATTTGACTGAGAATACTATGGAGATGATATATAATATTGAATTTCTTAATCCTTCATGAAGCTATTAATTTCTTCATTCCTTATTGACTGTTTTCATTGTTCACAACGTCTGGGATGCCTTTAGGCATTCAACAAATGCACCAGCAGTCTTTAAAATCAGCTGGTGCACCTTCCAATAGTCAGAATAACAGTCTATGAAGACAAGATAATTCTGTCCATTGAGAATGAAGAGGACTACTACCTACTTCTTCCATAGTCTGTCTAGAATATCATGTTTCAGCAATAACTCCTGTAGCTTATTCAGCTTAGTGCTTATTAAAAGAACCACACTGTTGTGTTCCCTCACTTAATTGCTCATGTTTGGAACATATCTCTTTTCTCAGCTTTGATTGTTCTGCTATTTGGGTTTAGAGTATCTAACAGCAAAATGCAAAATTTGGTCTGTTCGCAATGGATATGCTGTCCTGCTGATTTATAACCTCATTGTATACACAAATGTTGATTGTTTTCCTGAGAGTATACTTCCCTTTCTCAGTAGATGCTCTCTTAATCTCTCTCTTTTGTTGATACAATCCCATTTTTGTTTGGTTGTCTTTTAATTGTGCAAATTCTATGAGCTGCATTTGTGCCATAGCACATTTATCAATGGACTCTTCTGCACTAATATTGAACATATATTGTTTGTAAGTTATGTTCATTTGAGATTCAAAACATCCCTTTAAAGTTTTCAAAGATTCTGTTTAGTTTTTACTGCTTAACAGTGAGATTTAAGGTGGAGCACATTTTTCCCAGAGTGGTAAGATTGGGCCTACACACAGATGTTCCGGCCTGTTAAATGAATCGGTTGCAATTTTGTAAGCTTGCCATCATGCATGGAAAAAAAGACACTCAATTTTGCTTCATTTAACCTTTCATTTTGTCCAATATTGGGAGAGGAAAGATTGGAGCTAGTGTGTGTTATTCAATGTTTCAATTCAACGTTGCCGGTTTCACTTTATTTTCATCTTTTTCTCAGTTGTGGTTTGCAGCTTACACAGCTCTGTGTATCTCATTCAGTATTTTTTTTTAACCAGATCTTCAACACTCAATCTCAGATCTAATTCTAAGACAATGTTATGTCCTCTCAAGAACTTATTGACTCTTGCTGAAGAGGTCACATAACTATTGGCAAGCCAGCAGGCACATGTGTATAGATTGTTTCGGATGGAAATACAATGTCACAAGTCCATTTCTGTTTCTCAAGAAATATCCAACAAATACAAATCAGTCAGTAAATGTCACTGTATTTTGTTAAGGATTGATCATTCTGTTTCCTAGCCAAAGGAAATGGGAGCCAATGGTAACACTTCTTCTGCTGAGCTTGTTCAGTTTACCTACTTGGCTCATGCAACAGATCTAATTAAAAATCTTGGTCTGTAGAGAACTGTACAACATCACTCTATATTTCCTTTGAAATAAATCTTGGTAACATTTAGTTATTATAGTGCATTAACAGTGATGCAGCAGGCTGGTGAAAGTTTTGTTTTCTGCAATAGAGCTTGCCTGATTTGGGATATGATAAGTTGTTGATATTATCCTTTATAGATTGAAGATGCTTATTAAAGAAAAAAAATAATGAACAATCAACCAGAAAATAAATTTCTCTTTCTGTATATTTTATCACATTTCTGAGCATTTCAATGAAATGAAGATAGCATCTGGTGTTATATATTTGCATACATACCAACTGTCACGATTGAGTAGGACTATCTCATAACATTGCATCTGTCACACACCCACTGCCACACTTTCATTGACACAAATCTGAAATACTCTTGATGCAGGTGAAAATGTGAATTTGCTTCTGTTATATGTGTAAAAACTAACATGCATACACAATTGGTTTTATGCAATTGGAGTACCACTAATGAAAGCATTCCAAATAGGTCTTTAAAGAAGCATCAGCTGAGTGGCTTCTACTTGAAATAACTCTACAGGGGCCAGTATCCCATCAGCAAGTCTCCTTTTATTTACACATGCACAGTCCTTGACTTTAGTACTGCCTCAATCATAGGTACCAGAGTGCCAGAGTCTCTGACACTAGCCCTTTTAATCTATCAGACAGGTCTCCCTGATTGGGGCTGTTAATCTGGTCCAATCAGGGAACTCATATTCTATGGGATCCAGCTGGCTGACCTCATTACAATGACTGCAGTCCTACTCTAGACTAAGATTTAATGCTAAGAGTGGATGTTGCAGTAATGATCTCTTCAGTCTTCTAATGGCAGACTTGCTTCTTTAAAGGGCATTTGAGAAATTAGATGGGTTTCGCAACAATTAGCTTTTAGAACATAGAACATAGAACATAGAACAGTACAGAACAGACAGGCCCTTCAGCCCACGATGTTGTGCCGACCATTGATCCTCATGTATGCACCCTCAAATTTCTGTGACCATATGCATGTCCAGTAGTCTCTTAAGTGACCCCAATGACCTTGCGTCCACAACTGCTGCTGGCAACGCATTACATGCTCTCTCAACTTTAATTCCAGATTTGATTGAATTCAATTTTTATCATTTGCCGTGGTGAGATTCAAATCCACTTCCCAGAATACTTCCTCCTACATCAGCAACTCATTCACTAAGTCGACAGCCTGTAGGAAAAGAACATTCAAGCTCCCTGCACCCTTGCATAACTTAGGCATATGGAACCCAGTCTTTATCATCAGAAATACAATCTATTCTTTAGCTACTTTAGATATCTCTGTTAAATCATCCCCAACTGTACATGCTTCCTTTGTGAATTAACACATTTTCAGTCTTTCCGAGAATGTAAGGCTACTTAATGGAAGTCAATATCTTGACCAAATAACAACATCGGCGTAACATCGAAGGCCGAAGGGCCTGTTCTGCGCTGTATTGTTCTATGTTCTATAACCTGTTCTTCTGCATTGTCTATCACCCTTCATGTGCGTGGGCCAAAATTAGATACTTTTTTTTTCCAAATGTGGTATAACATGGTTAGTATATGGACAAATTTAATTTCTTTGTTTTCTGATAAATAGTTCTATTAGTTAAATATAGTAAATACATTGTTTTTCTTTTGCATTTTTACTGCATTAGATATGACCTTATACTAAAGTATGGATCTTACCACTAAAATCTTATTGTATTCCAACTAATTTCAACTTTGTTTCATTTAAAAATGTAGGTGAACTTGGTGCCCAAATGCATAATGCTTAATTCATGCACCATATGACATTCCCCTTGACATCTAAATTTGCTTATAGCTGATATTGCTCTTCCACAGTTGCAAAATGATAACACTTTGAACACTTGCAAAAGAACTTTCTTGTCATCCAAAATAAGGTAGACAAAAATTACTTTTATTTATTTTCCAGTTGGTCTTGTTAATTTCATCTCTTCAGATTAACTAAACCCAACTGGGAAATCTAGGCTAATATCTGATTTGATGGACTGTTTCTCTGACATTGAATCACTCCCTTAACAGTGCTGAAATTACAATCAGACCAGACTCTCAGGCCAGCTATGTTAAGGCAGATGGTTAACAAAATCAAGTTCTTGAAAACAAATTAAGAATGCATCAGCATAAAGGTTCAGGATTAAATCAAAAATTTCAGAAGATAAATCCTAAATTCTTAATCGTCAACAGATACGACCAGAGCAAAGTTTGTCATCGTGTCAGCATGAAATAAATGTCAAATTGGCTTATCCCAGCTCAGTCGCATCCCAATGCCAATACAATACGACTAAAGGTTCTCCACTGGAATAGTTAGCCTTGAATTAATTAACTCCCTCAGCTATTAGTATGTGCTTTAATTAGCTTTCTGTCCTTCATTTAG